>NW_026623108.1:0-139615 GCF_023065955.2 Ursus arctos
AATCCCACAACTATACCATGTATATAGACATACATAAACATACAGACGCACATAGAGATCTTACAGCTTTTGCTTTAAAATTTTAGCTGTGAGACAGGTACAATAACGCAAAACTCACTCATTTAAAAAAAGCTGGGTCCAAATCATATTTCTAACAGATCTAGTAAGTTAAGGTTGTTAAGAGTAAGCAGCTAGTTAGGTTTTAACAGGATGCTTGGAGGCCAGCAAAGGGGGAGTCAAGGCCCATTATCAGGAAAGTTAGTGACCTATTGTGACAGCATTCCACAAACAAGGCCACAAGAAGCCAGATTAAACCAGACATGACCAAGACAAAGAGCACCAGAGATCCTGACCAATTAAGGGAGAAAAGGCACAAAACTTGCTCCCAAAGAAATCCCCTCCCTAAATAATAAATATTCCACGCCCTTGTTAACAACTATCAGTAAAAGCAGAGACCCAAACTGGAGCATAGCTCTCCTTTGAGCTGGCAGGCTCTCACATCTCGAGGGTATACTCTCTCCTATAAACTCTTCACTTGTACCACTCAACCACTATCTGGTCCATCCTTGAATTTTTTACTTGCAAGGGGACAAACACCCTCTGGTAACATCCCAGGAGGGGTTAGGCAGAAGCCTCAGGGCCCAGAGGTCTCCCTAGTCCACCAGGCAACAAAGTTACTTGCTCACGTGGATTAAAGTTTTTACCAATATTTATAAAAAAGACTTTCAAGAATTCTCATTTGCCTAGTTCTCGAATAGCCTTTCCCTTTTCTTTCCTTGTTTTTTTTTTTTTTTAAGATTTATTTGTTTATTTTAGAGAGAGTGCATGAGCAGAGGAAGGGGCAGAGGGAGAGAGAGAATCCTCAAGTGGACTCCCCACTGAGTGTGGAGCCTGACTCCGGGCTTGAGACCATGACCCTGAGATCCTGACCTGAGTCCAAATCAAGAGCCAGATGCTCAACTGACTGAGCCACCCAGGCATCCCTCTTTTTTCCTTTTGATAAGAATTACCTCCTTAAAGTTTGTGTTTCAAACAGATGGCCCTCAGTTCCTGGAGAAAACAGAGTAGAATATTTACATCCCAAAGGCACAGAAAAAATATGCAATTTCTTCTAAGAAGGACTTTTGTTGCCTAAATCCATAAATTTTACAATATTACAAGCCTTTTGAGATGAACAGGGGATGTTTTGTGATCGGTAAAAACAACAGGTGGGCTTTTTCTGTTCTTGTAAAAACTCGGTTTGTAAGACAAGCTGTAGAAATTGTCTTCAATGTGTAAAAAACAGTTGTTTTTAACTTCTCAAAGAATTGGGTTGTAACCGGAATGATATCAAGGTTGTGACCCATCCATCTTACTACATTATCTTCAATTAAATCAAAAGATTCCTATGTTCTAGATTTAGAGCTATCTGTCTCAAAAAGGTTTTCTTTCCCTCTGGGTACACAGTGTCATTTAGCTTACGGATGAAGGCCTGAAGAGTAGTTTCTCTCAGGCTCTGAATATCGGCTTCTAATCTGGCCAACTTCTGACCACAGAGTTACTTTAAAAAAATCCTTTCCAATATCTTGTCAGGTTTCAATTCGTATAAATAGTAAACACTCCCAGCAATACTGAATGACCCCACGGACAGAGGAGGCATCCCCAAACAGGGTGCAAAAGATACTATTCTCCCAATATCCAGAGTCACTCCCAAAGATAACCAAGAAAAAGACATGAACGATTCCCTGAGAGCTGGCAAGAGTCAGTGAGACTCTCCACAAATGAAGTACAATGCATATTTCTGTCCAGCCATATCTTTGAGCCCCCAACCTGGCGGTGGAGCTGCCTACACACACAGGAACCAACAACCTGTGTGCCCCAGGTAGACAGAAAGCCAAGCCAAGTTCTCAGGACAAATTTGAGACACACAAGAAGGCAATATCTAGGTGTTCCTGAGAGAGAAACCACTGGGCACCCCAAAACCAAATTCACGAGAGTCTGGATTTGGGAAGGAAGCAACAACATGAATTTTACCTTTCTTTCTCAACCAGGCACTGCAGAGATCCAGGAGAGCTGACTCTGGTTGGAATTCTCACACTTTACCAGCTTCTGCAGATTCAGGCGGCTGGCCTGTGCACATGCTTGTCCCATGCGCCATCAGCAGTCAGCTTGGGATCCCATTCTTCTTCACCAAAAACTGTTAAAAATTGATTAAAGAAAACAATTTAGGTGATAAAACAAACTTTATTTAATAATTCATAAAGTAGACAGTCTCTCAGAGAACTACAAAATGGTGTGGAGGCAAGACAACTTTTGTAAGATAAACGATAAAGAAAAAGGAGGAGGAGAATAGAAAATAACAGGACTGTCTGGAGCCATGTAGTCAACTTTGTCTGGGGTGAGAAGGAACAAGAAGGAAGTATAAAGCCCAACACTGGCTAGCCATTTGGGGATTAGCTGACTGGATATACTACATTTCTGGTCAAGCAGAGCATTTACAGGGACACAAAAGTTATCTAAGTTTTGGTGTGCTGATGGGGCACCCCAGGCAGAAGTGACTACATCTTGGCCCTAGAAAGTTATTTCAACACAGGTAAATTCCACTAATGTACAAGAACTATGTAAGATAATGTAAGAACAACTGTCTAGACAGATGATGGTTTCAGTTGCAGCAGTATTATCCACTGGGGGCATTCCCTCTATTTCTAAGTAATTCAGTTCAGTAGATGCTTATTGAGTCTACATTGTGTGCAAAGCACACGCGCTAGTGACAGAATTCATGTTAAATCACAATATTTAAGATGAGATGTCATCTAATCTAACTTTTCTTTTATAGATTAAAAAAAAAAAAACAGAAACAAGTGAGTTTGGTGATGTTTTGCAGGAGGTCAGGTGAATTTACTAAAACTTCATGGCAACACCAAAAAGAGAACTAGGTCAAGTGTTCTCACCATGGTGCAAGCCAGCCAATATTTTTCACCTTTTCTGGGAAACGTTCCCTGACTGTTCAAGTAAATCTGATCATTTATCCTCTGTGCTACAGTTGGGCCAAGTACATACATCTATCATTGTAATTAATCATAGTATTATAATTATTTATATCCATCTCCATTTATATGGTATAGAAATTAGGAGTATGGGCACTAGAGCTCTACTCTCAACAATGACAACCTGTATGCTACCTAGGGGAAATTTCTTTACCTCTCCATGCTGCAGTTTCATTACCTGCAATAGGGGAATAACATTGGTATTTAACTCAGAGGTCTATTAATGAGATTTAAGTGAGAAAATCCATATAAAGTGTTTAGTACAGTGTCTGTCACATAGGAAGTGCTGAAAAAATATTAACCATTGTTATTCATAGAGTGCCAACAATATTTCTAGTGTCAGATATCCCTTGTTTGTTCAATAAAAAATTTTATTGAGTATCTAATATATCCCAAGTGCTCTTGTTGAGCAGTGGACTTCCAAACATTGGTAAAATACAGTAAATAGTGTGATCATAATTATAACTGAAATAGAGTGAAGCCATAATAGTAAACACAAACAAAAGAATGGTTAACAAGACTAGGAGCAGAGTAGAGGGTGAAAACAAGCTTCATAGGAAAGAAGACTTCCAATAATAACTCCCCTTTCTCCTTCATTTCTTTTACCATTTCAGAGAAAACAAAAATTTTCTCTATACCTCTATAAAGGCTGAGAGAAATCTGAAGCAAAGAAAA
Organism: Ursus arctos; assembly: GCF_023065955.2. Lineage (NCBI taxonomy): Eukaryota > Metazoa > Chordata > Mammalia > Carnivora > Ursidae > Ursus > Ursus arctos. The sequence continues at coordinate 3,702 of NW_026623108.1, forward strand.
GTTATCTGGGCATTATAGCACATGTTGTCAGCTAATGTCTATGAACTAGGTAATGTAATAGCAAGAAAGGACAAATTCACTATTAACTTAAGGCCAGGAATATTGTTTCATAAAAAAACAGTCTAGGTCAGATAAATTACTCATACAGATGAGAGAGAACAGTCTTTGGGGAAAAAATGGATATCCCCTCTAATAATATGTGTCCTATTTCAGAAGGAAACTAAATAAAACCCATTTTCAAAGCCCACCATTTTCCTTCCCTCCACATACACCTACTTCCGTCTACAGATCAGACAGCTCCCTTCTCTTGTGGCCCAGATACTCCATCTCCCAGAGCCATTAGATCATGCCACTGTAAGTATATCTTCCCTCAGTCACCTGGGTTATATTACTTTTAAAACGTAACTTCTATGATCTACTAAAATTGTGTATACTTTTATTCTCTTAACACACCCAAAGTATAATTACGGCACAAAGAATACTTGCGGAAGCTATTCCAAATAACTGCATGGCAAAGTGAGTATCACACTAATCATTGATGACGACATTGAAACATGAGTCACACGAAGTTTTAACTGAGATACTTGAAGCTTGAACACTGGAAAAAACTCAGTGGTGGATTTTATATGTGTATCTGCTCAGGTGAAGATGAGAAAATGCAATTAACTCCTTTTTTATAGGCCAGGGTATTATTCCCATGATCATTACTTAGCTAAGCTACTTAAGGATAACTGTCCTTTAAAGAAAGGACTCATTAACTAGATTTCTGACCCATAGAGGAGTTTCAACATTTATTTTCAGGCCCTTTAATTTTTTTTTCAATTAAGCACTGCATCAAAACTTTAAGTAGTAGTGTGATTTAATATTGTTTTGTCAAAAGTTCTTACTTAATAAATCTAATCAGACCATTGACTTAAGTCCAAAAAATAAAGGTCGAGCTCCTTGACATTACTGTTCTCTAAAAATTTACAGATATAAAGAATATAAGCTGAGATACTAAGTAGGTACTTTGAAATTTAGAAAACCAAAATAAGCAATAATCATCCTATCTCTGAGAGATAAGAAAAAAAAATTAGTTGAAGTCATATATGTATGTCATAAAGATGGTTAATAATCCGATGTGAAGGAGAACTATGATATAGTATGTATCAATTATCCTAGATAATGGAACCAAGGGTACTGTATATGAGATAAGCAAAGAGTGGGTTAATAAGGAATAACTGGCCTTTCCATACAGCAGAACGAATGTAGTGATTGCAGTTTTGCTGAAACCCTTAAGAGTGGCTTTAGGATTTATCAATACAATATTTTCAAAATAAAAAATATAGACCTAAAGCATGTCTTATATTTTTCCTATAACTTAAAAAAATCTAGGGGTGCCTGGGTGGCTCAGTTGGTTAAACGTCTGCCTTCAGCTTGGGTCATGATCCTGGGGTCCTGGGATCAAGCCCCACATGGGGCTCCCAGCTCAGCAGAGGTCCTGCTTCTCCCTCTCCGTCTGCCTGCCTCTCTCTCTCTCTCTCTCTCTCGCTGTCAAATAAATACTTTTTAAAAAATTAATAAACTAAAATTCTGTATTTTTGTAGCTCTTCCATATTTACTTTAAAATTTATTATCAGTTACAAACTTCAATGTGACTACTAAGATAACTGAATCCCCACAGCCACACCAAAAGGAAAAGAGTATAGGGTGGGGAAAGCATGAGAAGGAAAATGGTCTCTCATAGATGTTCTTTGGAAATGAAAATACTACAGTAAGTTACTGCACTTTGCCTTTTCCCCAGGTCTGCAGGTCTTAAGTAAGGAAGTCACTACTAAGACCCTATCAAAGCAGGAAGAAAAAGATCGAAGGCACATTGGCAAAGGCCCAGAAGTGACAGAGGTAGAGCACAGCCATATTCATGGACAGCCAAACAGTTCAGAGTGGGAAGTGTCAGTTGACAATAGGGCTGCCACGATATGAGGTGAGACTGAGAAGCCTGTGTAAAGAGCATCTGACGCTGCCTCTGGAGCTTGGACTTTATACTAAAGCAATTGGGAGCCATTTAAGAGTTTTCATTACAGGAATAATACTATCAGCTCTGTGCTCTAGAAAGATCCCTCAGGCTGCTGTGTAGACAGCAAGGTAGACGGAACAATACTGGAGGAAGGAAAACCAATTGGGAGGCAACTGCAGTAATCTTAAGGGAAGATGAAGTTGTTATCAACAAAGTTTATGACAGTGAGGATGGAGAGAAGCAGCTGGCTGTGAGAGAGTTAGGGAGGTCAAAGCTGCCAGACTTGGTGATTGATCAGGCAACAATGAGGTTGAGGCATTAAAATGACATGCAAGTTTCTCCCTGAGGCAACAGGATAAATAATGGTGCCTGAGTTTCCTCTGGAACATTCAGGAGTGATATCCACTAAACAGACTGATATACAGGTCGAGAGCTCAGCAGAATGACCTGGGCTAGAGATAAGGACCCCTATAGAAGAGGCATTTCTTCTACATTTCTGTAGCAAGCTGAATCTATTTCTCGGATATTGACCACATTATTCCAATTATATGTTTACTCTCCTTTCCTCTACCAGGCTGTACATTCACTGACAGCGGGGATCATTTGTATTCATCTTTCTATCTCTACTGCTCAGCAAGCAATTAAAAGGATATTTACCAGGCACTGTTTTTATTACATGCATTAATTTATTTAATTCTCACAACAACCTATGAGGTAGTAGTATTATTATACATTTTACAGATGAGGAAACTGAAGCTGAGAATCAGTAAATAAATTTACCAAAGCCCTGCTGCTAGTAAAACAGACCCTAGACATAGATTGTTCCTTTAGGGTACATAGTAGGTACTTAGTATCTGTTCATTTAAATAAACTGACCTAAGAACTATAGGGAAAATGTTTTACCTAAAGAAATGGAGGACGGAGAATAGAGAAGCATTCAGGCACCAGTTGAAATACTACTTATTGTTAAAATCTTCTCTAGCCCACTGACTAAGTCAAATTCCTCTTATAAGTCCCCAGATATTTTCCTTTATAGCATTTTGTAATTGTATGTTTCTTTATAGAGCTTTTTATTTCTCTTTCTCCCACTGCCTTTCCCATAGTAATTTTCTCATCTTCGTATCCCTAGTGCCTAGTGGTGAGTCTGGTGCGTGCAAAGTCCTTAAAAACAAGGTCTATCTGACTTCTGCTCAGTGTTCTTTCTTAGTTAGACTTTTGGGATTTCACAGGGCCAGGCCATGCCTGTTCTATCTTATGGCCAGTTTTCTCAACCTTGGCACTACTGACATTTTGAACTGGATAATTCTTTATTGTGGGAGGCTGTTTTTGTGCATTGTAGGATGTTCAGCAGCATCCCTGGCCTCTACACATTAGATGCTAGTAGCACTGATCTCCCAAGTGATGAGAATCAAAAATGTCTCCAGTCGTTGCCAGATGTCTTCTATGGGTAGAGATGGAGAGCCAAATTACCCCAGGAGAACAACTATCTCAGGGGCTGAAGTGAAAGGGAGCACAGAGAAAACGAAGAAGATTCAACTTAGGAGGGATGGAATCCTCCTTCAGCAGCTCCTGCTGCCCAAGCCATGCATAAATTGGTGACTGGTTATTTTCCTTGACCTCAGATTCTCTTGAATCTTTTATTCTAGATGTGTTCATGTTTCTATTCTTCATTTGCCAAACCTTGGACTTTCCTCAGTGTTTTCACTTCAACCTCAAAACAGTTGTGTTCTCTTGCACCAAGGCACTGAGTTATGTATTGATCCAATGTCAAGCTCTCCCTGCTCCTACCTTCCTCTCTCTCTCTTTCTCTCTCCCTCTCTCAATCTCTCTCTCAATCTCTCTCTTTCTCCCTCAATCTCTCTCTCAATCTCTCTCTCCTTTATCCCTTGGTTGCTAGTTACTAACTTTAGCTAGGGTCCTTTTGTTGAGTCTGCAATTCCCTGTATTAGTTAACTAATGTCACATAATCACTGAATCATAAACTATACAAAAACTCAGGGGCTGAAAGCAACATCATTTGTTTTCATAGAACTGAGGGTCAAAGGAGGTTGGCTGCTCTAAGCTGTGTCTGTCAGGAGTCATTTGGCTCTGCTCCATATCTCATCTTCCCAGGAGTACAAGACTAACCAAGACATGTTCTTGTCGTGGTGAATGTGGAGTAGAGCAAACCCAATTGAACAAACACTTTTCAAGTCTTCAGTTACGTCACACCTACTAACATGCCATTGACCAAAGCAAATTGTATGGGCAAAGTCACATAAGGAAGAGAAGAAACTGTAAATTCACATAGCAAAGGGTGTGGTTACAAAGAGGGAGGTAGAACTGGGGGTCCACAGTAATCTACATAATGCCCCATTTTAATTGTCATTATTTCCAATCTTTCTATCAATCCCCTGAGTCTCAATATATGTACTTTTAAGAGTAGGCCTGCTTGTGCCAGTAAATGTGGTAATAAAATAATGACCCAGTGTTCAGACACGAGGCCTTACTTATTAGTATTTGATGCAGGTGCTAAAGATCAACTTTTAATTTATGAATAGGATAGATTTGTTCCTGCTACTGCTGTGTACTTTCACTCAATTTTCAGAATAGATAGTGCTTTACTCCTACACAAGAGATATAATTACGACCATTTTTTTAAAACTTTGATTGCACATTTTGCCTTCTCAAATCAGTCACTTCCTACAAATGGGAAGATTAGGAATGGCCAGAATATATAATACTAACCAAACACATAATGAAAGAGCAGAGTGTTTCATGTAAAATGTTCCTTTATTAAATAAAGGAGGTTGACAAAACACATAGCAATGAAAGAGGGCAGGAAATGAAATCCCTGATTTGTAAGACACAGTTATGCCATATAATCATGACTGTGACTCAATGTGCCTAAATATTAATTCTATTAAGACAATTAAGACAGAATGGCTTATTTCTTTCTAGACTTAGGTTCTTTTGTTATTGGGATTCTGGATTATCCAAGTTGAAATTGTCATCTGTTGTCCTGAATTTCGAAGTTGGAAAAAACCAGCTAGTTAAGCCCATTCCCAGTCTAGTGGTCCCTGTAAGCAATCAGGCATGCACCTGGTAACACCACTGCCCATCTGCCCAAGCAAGAGCAATGGAAAGACTGCGATCAGCAACCTACGGCACTCCAGCCCTCCTGCACGTACCTGATTTTTCTTAAGCTTTATCCAGTTCATAAAGCTGTCCATAAAATACTACTAGCTCTATGGCAACCTGGAACATTACAGAGTTAATCCACTTAAATCCTGCTTCTTTAGTATCTCCACTTCCATGCATCCCAGACACATAAAATTGATTGTGTTCAAACAAAACATGATCTTCCAGTCAACTTGCTCTTCCTTCCGTGTTGTCTATTTCAATAAATAGGTCTACCTACATTCCTATTGCTCAAGAGTAAAATTTCTCAATGACTCCTTTTTCCTTAACTTCCACCTATATCCAAGCTACTCCCAAATACATTTGATGACATTTTCCAAATATTTCGTGATCATCCTTTCCTCTCCATCCCACTGCCATCACCTTAGTCCAAATCACTATAAACTTTCACAAGGAAACTACAGTACCTTGCACTAAATCTTTTCCACTCACCATTTTGCAGGCTGTAGGGCCAAAGGTAAATGTAGGCTTAATACTCTACAAAGCCTTTCCATTACTCATAGGATACCATTCAAAATCTTCCATCTAAACTTTTGGCTTTTTTCACAATGTAACTGTAGTGATAGGAAAAGAAAGCAGTTTACTAAAGAAATTTATGGTGACATAAATGGTTTCACTGATCCCTATCAATCAAAAGCTCACTGTCCCAAGATGTCCACCTCTCCTCAGAGGAAAAGGCTACCTTTCATGCTATCTTCCCAATAGGTACCGACTGGCAGAAAAGGCATTTGGAGTTCCCCAGGAAATTGTAAGAGACAGATGCTCAAGTCCACCTGCCATTACAGTGCCTGACACATAACTGGCGTCTAATAAATACTTGTTTAATTAATTTAAAACACTGTAACAAAGATACCGCCATCATTATGTTATGGAAAAGGAAATTAAGGTCAGTTAAGAGACTTGCCAAAGACCAGAGAGTTTGCAAATCACTGAACCAGGTTTGTATCTTGCACTTTGTCCATCTGCAGATCTCAGGCAGCATCTGCAAGGTTCAGTGAGTCCATACAAATACCCTCCAGCTCTAGTCTCCTTTACACTGCCCAGATGAAGCTGGAAGGAGGAATTAACAAGAGGGCTGTATCCAGACATCATGGAGCTAATAGTATTTGAAGTTAGGGAATACTGGGGAATTTAAAAAGTAACTTCAGAGAAACAAATTGGAAGATAATTGAACAAGCATCTGCTAGAAGCTGGGAATACCAAGTTGAGGAAGACAGTAGTCTGAACCATCCAGACCTCACACTGTTGTAGAGAAAACAAGCATGCAAACAAATGACTATGATTAAATACCATGAGGCAGTAAAGTAATATAATGAACATATAACCCACACTTTCATCCTCTGGGAGGTAGGGGAACTTTAAAAATCTGACTTAAAAATACCAGAAATTCTATAGCTCTCTTAGGTAAGAGATTGCCCAAACTAGACCAATCTTGGCCAAGTTGTGAGGTTTTGAAGAGAGGTGATTAACTCATGACTTCCACCACAACCTCACAAGATAACTTGGTAATTCAGCACACAGGCTCTGTTCTACTACTTACTAGATACACAACTTTGAATAAGGGGCACTTTTTAAGCCTCAGCTTTCTCATCTCTTACTAATTGGAAAAAATAATGATAAATAACTCATAGAGTATTTTTGAGACTTAAACTACAATAATAATTAACTTTCATAGAGGTTTTGCAGTGTGCCAGACAGTTTTTGGTATATTATCTTATTTAAATTTTGTAAAACCCCTGTGTGAGAAATACTGTTAGCCCCATTTTGCAGATGAGAAAACTGAGGTACAGTAAATTAAGTGATTTGCCCAAAGTCATATAACTAGTAGGTGGAATGGCCAAGTAGTCTGGCTCCAAAGCCTGCATTCTTTAGCTATTTTTCCATTTTTAATTTACCTCTGAAATTAGATGATGCCTCTAAAGCTTTCAGGATAGGACTTGTCACATGAATTGAATCAGCTTAGCTTTATAATAGAAATTAGATTTAAAATATTGAGTCCATGTATCTTTTACTCTCCTCCTGCAGCCATTTGTCCATTAGATGACAGGGAAGGGGAAAGGAAGAAGAGCATCCTGGAAGGAAAAAGGTGAATTCTCTCCAGGGCAGAAGAGGAAATGAATGTAAGTGGGAAAAGAGAGACAAAGGTGGGAAGAGAAATCACTTACCCACTCCAAAGCAAAACCCAGGTTGGGAGGATCAAGGAAAGAATCAGAGAATTTGATATGAAGGCTGAAAACAGAGGCTTGCTCTCCTCCCTGTCTAAAACTCTGAAGTGAGACTGACACTGACGGAACAGAAATGGCCAACAGTTCTCGTTAGGCTGAAGGGCAGCCTAAGTTCATGTCCTGAGCCTGTCTTGCCTTCTACATGGTGTAGAAGGAATTCTAAATTCTACATGCCCCATGGGCAAGTGAAATTCAAATTTAACTAGGCATCCCATATCTTATCTGGCAACCCTAGTCTCCATGTAAATTTTTTTAGGGGAATCTATGCCTTATACAAAGCAAGTCACAGCTCTGGAATGGAAGCTTTGAAGCAAAAATAATCCCCCATTGAGTCTTTTTTCCCTTCAAACATGGAGACAAAATATAGGACAAGAAACAGACAGTAGCTTCAGATTAGGGAGGGAAATGGTTAGATCAGCCATGCTATACTATTTTAAAAAACTACAAGCAAATATTATAAATATATGGCAAACCCTGAGAAAAGTTTCAGATCAAAATCACAGCCTCCTTAGCAATGTAAAAGATAAAAAGAAGAAATATGGCATCAAATAAAAGAGTATATAAACTTTTTAGCAAAAAGTCAAAAAATCTTCAGATAAGCTATACGTATGTTGCTTCTATTACTGCCATTTTCCATAAAAGTCAGATACTCAGTAATAGGGTTTCCTTGAATTTATTGCCCTAAAGCACAAGTTGCTATTAATATAACCAATATTAAAGGCAATATAATATAATGGTTAAGAGCACAGATTTTGGAGTCAGACTCAATTTTTATCTTGCTTATTCCATACTGCCATATTTGCAAAGCTACTGAACTTCTTCAAACTTGGTTTTAAACTTGGATGAAATAATTTCTAACTCATGTGGTTATCCTGAGAAATAAATTAGCTACTGTAGATATATTGTAGGTATACTGGCATATATAGTAAGTGCTCAATAAGTGATGGCTCTCTATTTATCTAAAGCTAGACCTAGATATGGATATACGTCTAATTATTATTAGAAAGATAGATAGATAGATGATAGATAGATATGTATAAGACTTACATATACTTAATCATTTCATAAGCATTAATTGTTGGTTCTTTTTGCCACTTCACTGACCAACTGAAAAAGAGAATCAATCCAGGAAGGAGAATTAAAGGAGATAGAGGGGGAAGGTAATGAGCAGTTCTCACATGTATTATTCTTAGAAAATGCCTGAAGCTCTAGGTTATGAGTAAATTGGTCCATATAAACCTTCCTCCTCGAGAGAAGAGTTGGTTCTGATCTAAATGCAGAGGACTCACTATGCTCATCTCTATTTCAGTCTTTACCTTTCATCTTAATGCTTCAATCACTGGGACTTCGACACACAGAATATCAGAGGTGGGAAGATTCAGAAAGGAACCTGCTATAGCCCTTCATCTCCAGAGACAGGAATGGGGTCCCTTCTCTAAGTTCCATGGGAAAGTTATTAGCTGAGCAAAAACAAGATCTCAGTGTTCTGAAACCAAACCAGGGCCCTTTCCACCTTATCCTGCTACTTCCCCCAAGGGCAGAGGGTCAGTGTGGGGAGAGGTGACCTGTGTGACACATCTCCTCTCAAAGAATCAGGGCCATTCACTGTTGTAGCCTCCAGTGCTTGATCCTAACTTTAGGCCTCTTTGTTTCCCACTCCACACATTGTCAATGAGAGAGCTCATTAATCCCTGCTTCTACAGTGATAGCTACCAAACCAGGACCTCCAGCTCAGGTGGTCCCACTAAGCTACACATTGATATATCTACCTGCAAGTCCCATGGGCAAGAAAACTACATTCAAAGTGAAAATTTTAACTGCCCCTCCCACTCTTGTTTCTCTTCCTATGTTTATTGCTTTGTGTAAGGCAGCAGCAGCCACCCTGTGAGGCATTCTTGATGTGACCCGTATTTAAATGAGATTGATTCCTTCTAAAATTCAAATTGACCACATACTCATGAGGAAACAAAAAATCCTCCAATGATCCCACTTACTTCAATATATATTCCAGACTCCTTAGAATTCTTTGGCTCTCCTTCCACTACCCCCCAACATCATGCTCTAGTGAGTTCCCTCCAATTGTTCCTCTTGTCTACATTGCACAGCTCTATCCAAGTGGTATCACGTGGTTCTGTAGCAGCTACTTCTCTGGCAATTTCTTCAGTGCCAGGAATAGTGCCTGACCTACAGTTAGTGACAATCATTATTTATTAGTTAAATGAAGAAATGAATGAATGAAAGTCCAAGTCTTAGGAACACTGTTTACTGCCTGTAAAAGCTTGGACAAGGTAATCACTTAACCACTCTTTTGTCTGAAGGCCTTCATCTCTGAAGTGACATTATACCCATTGTACCAAGTCACTGTGAGGATTAAAGGTCATATATGTGAATGCACTTTGTAACAAATAAAGTACAGTATAGTAGCAGTTATGTCAACTTTGGAACTTTGTAAGTTTATTTGACCAGTTTAAGACTGCTAAAAAGAAATTTTCTCAGAATCTACTTAACTCCGAAGAATAAGCCCTTGAAAATATCTTATTGAACAAAATTTGGAGACAAAGTTGTAAGCGCCAGTGTCATCAGTATCCTTAATTATGGAGTTATAAGAAGTGGATGAACTGTCAAGGTTATAAGAGCCAATTTCTTCCCACTCCACCACTCTATTTACATAGTAGAGCTCTCATGTACTTGCAGTTTGGTAGGGGGAGAGAAGTGGTAAATGTACAAAGTATTATAACAAAGTCCACTTTTAAATAATTATAACTTAAGTTAATTACATTGACATTTCTCAGCAAGGATTAAGTAAGTCAGAAGGGGAATAAAAAGGTGTAAGAGAAAATAAAAAGCAAGGGTTGGACTACAAGAGCATCTCTTTTGTCTTTCATTCAGGAGTGTAATTAAATTAAGTAGGATTGATTGAGTGTCAAACATCTGTGGGAGTCATTTCCTAACTTCATTAATGCTATTGTGCCTGAAGAAGCCTCAGTGGTAATTTCTCTCACAAGTATCTAATGAGAGCCTAGTGATGTGATATGAAAGCATTACACCGAGCCGCTGTGCCCTACGCCGCTGCCTATCTGTATGTGACGAATTTATTAGAAATGCTGGCCTGGCAACAGCAAAGCTACATTATCTACCTCAGCAGTGGGAGTGGGACAGCAGGCAGCAGTGAGCTGGGGTAATGGAGTCATAAAGTTGAGAGTTTAGACAGCAAGCATAACAGAATAAAAACAGGACTGCTAAGGAGAACTAAATGATCATAAAAAAGATCATATATAATGAGGTACAGCAGATAATGAGGTGCATTTATATGAAAAACACTAAATAAAAATTATGACTGTTTCCTCTTTAACCCCATAACCATCAGAGCTTCTCCCAGCAGCTAGATTTGCAAGGTAAACTAAGGAGAGTAAATTAATTGGAAGGAAAAAATACATATGTTGGCCAGCTTAGTTCATGATTATAAGCATTGCTTATATGTACAGAGGACCCCGGTAGAATGTGAGGCACTGGGCAAAACATTATGAAAGATCTAGAACTCCTATCCTTTTTGTAGAATTATGATTTTAAAAGGTTATAACACTATTAAAATTATAGAGTAATTAAATGAGGGATAAAGATAAGGCTAGTTGTTTTATTCATTTTATCATTGTGGTTAGAAGCTGCCTGCTCCCAAGCTTTGTTCATTCATTCATTTATCAGTCAATGAGCATTTCTTGTGTGTGGGGAGTTCTGGCCAGCTTTAAGGGTGCCAAGTTGCATAAGGACAGTCCCTGCCTTTGAGGAGCTTTTAGTCTGGTACAGAAAACTTCCAAGCAATTAAATCAGCAAAATAAAAATTTAAGTGGCAAAACAGAGCTGAGGACTGAGTGTCATGGGAACTACATGTGGCAGGGCTCAGAATACTAAAAATGAACAGAAATTTGGAGTACCGAGGTAGATGAAGGAGAAGAAAAAGGGAGGATGACAGAGTTTCAATGTGAGCAAACATTTACAAAAACGCCTAGCTATAAGATGACAAATTTAAAGAAGGACTGGGAAAAGAAGGCTGATATGACCTGAGGTCAGAGAGGCCAGGTTTGGGACCATAATGTGGGGCTAAGATGTCACTCTGCACATAGCAGTGGGGACCATTGAGGGCTACCGGGCATGAGTGTGCTCATTTACTACTGCCACAAGCACAACATTTAAATATAACTTCCCACTACTGAATTCTCTCCCCAGTATGATTCAGTAGGGTCTTGTTGAAAAAAAAGGAAGTCTGAAAGAGACAATATATAATTTTATGAAATGAGTGATTTAAATTTACACAGCTAATGTCCCACTGTAAGGGATGCCCATCTTTCAACCTATCCTATGCTTCTATGGCAAGGTGGTCTATACTTGACAGGACTAATACCGGACACTTAGCAATTTCACTGAATTCTAAGTCATCTCTAGGCACTAAATCCTACTTGAAAGCTTTTTTGTAATGCAACGATATATGGTGCTAAAAGGAACAAAGCCGCTCTGAAGTTTTATGAAGTTATGTTCATTGAATATTTCACCCTATTTATCAATGTGAGTTTTGACCCAATCAAAGGGGATATTGTAATTCAAAATTAATTTATTTTCAAATCAGTATCTGAAAGGGATTTAATAATCATATTAATATTTTTAAAAACACCTTGAAAATTTAGTATCATTGTACTGCTTATATTGCAATACAGTGTTTATATTTCTGGTCATTGTTTGTGTGTCAAGCTTCCACTGTAAGTAGCTGTTAAGATCTGGAGAGTTGATATGAGCTACGATTGAACCAACCCTGCTCATTAATAATCTATTTTGTAACATGGCTCTATGGCAATGATTTGGCCTGGAGTAATAGCTCAGCAAAACTTACCACCTTAGAAAACTAACATATATGTGGTCAACTTAACCAGACTGTGAGCATCTTGAGGTCACAAATCATCACATTCATCACTATCTGGCCTGACGGAGGCTCAGAAAATATGTTAGAATGTTGCAAACCTGATGTCATTGTCATTCCCATCTATATTATCCTGTTTGTTGGGGGGAGGGAAGGAGGAGGCATTATGGAGAGACTACACTTCCCAGAATTCCTGTCCCCATATTATTCTAGGCTAGTGTCTTCCAGGAGAGGAATCTGCATATCCTGGCAAACTAAAAAGAAGAAGCCATTATTCTGGTAGCTGCTGAAGAAGAACCTGCTTGAGAATCTTCTACTTTAGTGTAGATACCATAAGTAGTGGTTTCCCTGACTTTTGTGTCCCCAGCCTACCCAACAATTATGAAAGCTTCTATTTTCCTGCATTAAAACCCTTCCCGCTTGGACTATTTAAAGTGGCTTCTGTTTTCCTTACCTAAGCACGGCTGAAATGAGCATTTTAGTGGAGAAAAGAAAAGAACACAGAAAATAAAGAAAAGGAGAAATGAGGGTAAAAGAAAGAAAGGAACAGATATATGAAATCGCCTCCTCGGTTTTACACAGCTAAACAGAGCAAAGGGTAAGCCTCGTTCTTAATTCTATGTGCATTCTGCCTCCTCCGGAGAGGAGTGTGAGTTTTCCCATATTTTGGAAATATTAAAATATCAGGAACTGTGACTCCAAGCCAGCCTTCCTCAGCATCCATGGACACCAATAATGTAAATTACTGAAGAAGAGCATCATAAGAAATTGTTACTAATTCTCTAAATTAGAAAATGTGAATATGTTGTCATATTAATAATCAGAGCTGACAGAATAACTGGGCCAATCAGAAGAAAGACTGGTAGAGCAGTGAGATCATCTATGTAACCATGCAAGGAACTTCCGGGGAATGATCCATATCAGTCAAAAACAAAAAGAAACTGTTCTTTTGAAGATTTTCTACTCTGAGAAAGAATAGGTGCAACTATTCTTGTGAGCAAACTAAAGCAATGAAGGCGTCTGTGAATCAAATCCCTAACTTCTTTGTTTTACTATTCATAAGCCAAATGTGAGGGGAATAAAAAGCAGAGTATGTTTGAGGCATATGTTAAACAAAGGAAAGTGTTAAACATATGGATTTTGACATATTTAAATCTGAACTAAAACAATTATTGCTTGTAATACATCCAATTTCTGAAACTACTAAATTCAGTATGACAATTTCTTCATGCATGTGTATGTATTCATTTTCCATGAATACATGGAAAGTTTTCTTAAAAATTTTTTAGCTATTCAAACATTTTCACTGACCCACAAAATGTAACCAATCCTTCCCATATTCATTGTTGTCAGTGAAGTGACAACAACAACTGTTAGTAATTTAAGCCATATAGTAACAGTTTTTAAAATCATCTTTAGACAGTGTTTACTAAGAAAGCAATGAATTTTCAGCTGAATCTCTTAGAACTTGAGTCTGGTGGCCTGTGCTAATTTACTTGGCTACGTACATGTTTCTCAACCCAAAGTTCTTTCCCCAAACTACCTCCGCCTAACTTCTTATTACCATTCTTTAGTCACCTGGACTTGAAAACGTAGAGTTCTGGGGTGCCTGGGTGGCTCAGTCAGTTAGGCGTCTGACTTCGGCTCAGTCCATGAAGTCAGGGTCCTGGAACTGAGCCCCACTTTGGGCTCCCTGCTCAGCGGGGAGTCTGCTTCTCTCCCTCCCTATCCTTCTTCCCCTGCCTCTCCTCTCCCCATAAATAAAATCTGTAAAAAAAAAAAAAAAAAAAAAAAAAAAAAAAAAAAGAAAAGAAAAGAAAAAAAGAGAAAACTTAGAGTTCTCTTTTGATTCTTTATTTTGCACATTCAATCTGAAACAAAAGAGCATAGAATTTTCTAGCACCTTTCCCTTCTCTTCTCATTCCTGCAATACTGTACAAACTGGCTTTGTCCTTCATTCCACTAAATGGGGGAAATTATTTAACAAACCTGTAGAAAGTTTTTGACATATGGTGGATTTTCAATAATGTTAGTTCTCTTATCCTTCTTTCCTTTCATCCCTCTGGTCTAAACTCTAAACCATCTAAGGCACAATTCTGGTCAGATTATTCCCCCACTTAAAAATCTCCATGGCACCTGTTTTCTAAAGCATGGCCCACTCAGCCAGCATTCAGAGGTGTCTGGTTCGCATTCACCTTTTCAATTTTCTCTCACTGCTGTCTTATACACAACCCTTATGCTTAGCCAGATTAAACCATTAGCCAGTAACATACATAAACATGTCTGAGCTCCAGCCCTCACCAGGCAAGCCTCCATTGGAAATAATTAAATTACCAGTTATTTACCTTCAAAACACCAGAGACTGAACCTAGTTATCTTAACATCAAGTGTATAGCCTTGGGTATTTAACTTAACTCTAAGAGGAGAAACATCAACAATGAATATATTACATTCTCATACCCCAATAAGCCAGAGTACTTAACTGTCTATGCCATGGATTGGCAAATTAAGGCCCACAGACCAAATCTGGTCCATGTTATCTTTGTATAGCATGCAAGCTAAGAATGTGTTTTACACTTTTTAATTGTTGAAAAAAATCAAATGAAGCATAATATGTCATGCTACATGAACACCATATGAACCTCAAATTCCAGTGTCCATAAATAAAGTTTTATTGGAACACAGTCATGCTCATTTACATAGCTGCTTTTATGCTACAACAGAGTTGAATAGTTACAACAGAGTCCACACGGCCCACAAAGTCCAAAATATTTATTATCTGAGCCCTTAAAAAAATATTTGTTGACCCTTGATCTATACAATGAATTAGGAACTTGCACTACTTAGTATTAATATTTATGCTTTATTTATATTTATTTCCCAACTTCTCTTAAAGGCCCTCAAGAATAGAAATATTTCTGCTACTTTCTGATACTCTAGCCTATCACAGATTTTTTTTTTTTTACATAGCTGATTCTCAATAGATACTTGTTAGTGACTCTGATGCTAGTTCTACAAATAGGTATAGATAAGCACATAGACCTTTCTGGACCAACTGGGGAAACAAACAGCAGGCTATATTAACTACAGTCTTAATTGCAGAAGATGTTGTTTGTTCTCTCATTAAAAAAAATAGTTGTCATATGCTAATATTTATTTGAATTTTTCCCCGGAAGTTCTTTCCCATCTCCCTTGTACCTTAAAGTACACTTAGAGGTACCACAATGCCATTGTGCCTCTTGGCTTATAGTGCCATCTCTGTCACTAAAATTCTATTTTGGCCAAACTACCCCTAACAAAAAAAAACTATAAATTTGCGACACAGCTCTTTGAATGGTAAAATTATCAAACCCAAATTGTTCCATGGAAAAGGGCATGATGTTCCTAGATGACACCAAAATAACTGGCCAATTAGTTGATTCTGTTCAATAGCACAGTGATTCTATGACATAAAAAAGAAAACTAATCGTTTGACTAAATTAACTTAATTCTATCCAAATAATCTACCTAGTAGCACTGTGTAGAAAGTATATATCCTGATTATTCAAATGCCCAAATGCCCCTCTATCAAATACTGTGTGTGTATGTGTGTGTATTCTACTTAAGGTGACCAAATAAAGAGCAAAACTTAATATAAAACATCACCATGAAATATATTGCATATTTTTTGGCCCTTGTAGACTTTGCCAATTTTCTTCCCTCTGAATCTCTAAGATCTGTCTGAGCTGTCAACAATGCAATGTCAATTGTTTACAAAACAGAGCTCATTCACGGGGGAGACAGAAGCCTGATTCAGTACTCAGAGACGCTGAGAAAGAAAAAAAAAAAATAGATGAAATACTGACAGTTGCGGATTTTCATTTAAAGTAGTAAAATCTAACAAATAGGATGTCGGCACAACCTAAGACTTCTTTTTTTTTTGGCCATAGGTTTATATTAAGGAATACGGGCACAATATTCTTTAGACATGAGAAACATTTTTAATAACACGATTCTTGGAATAAGACGAAACTGTTACATAATGGATTGTATAACTTCAGCATTTATTGTAATTTCCCTTTGTTTCTTTCATTGCGTTCTCTTGTCCTTTCCACGTTTCTCAAAATTTGGATAGCAATTTTAATGTGTTAGGACCATGTGTTGTCACTCAAGGTATTTGAAAAGTTTCAAATGATCTCTGTTGGTCTTTTCTCAATAGTTGTAAAGAGAGTTATAAATACATATACCAACAGTTGTTCCAAGTCCATCATATATATGATATTTGGTAGTTGCATTGTCATCAGTAAATCTAATACACAGTTGAGTTGTACAATGTAGTATATTAAAAAAAATTTTTTAAGTTTCAAATGAGGAAGAAGTTAGTAGTTTGGTCTTGCAAAATATTAAATCTCTTCCTAAACATACTTTCAGAAGAAAGTACTACAGGGTCAGAGTAGACAATTGTGATTTTTAAACTCCAGAATCCATGCATCCTAATCTGCTAGTAGTACCCCAGTCTTCATATGGGGACTCGTAGTTCCCTCATTCATAGACCACATAGTTGCTGCAGAACTAGATTCACTTCCATTTTCTGGGATGACATGATCCAGCTGGGTCAGGCAGATCAGCTCCTTCCCCTGGTGACAGGGATTGATTTATGAGCACATGGCTCAAGATGAGTCAGTCAGATCCAGCAGGGCTGGCCTTAGAACCTTGGCCTGAATGACTGACAGCATACTAGAAGTCACACTTGAATCTGATAAGGTGGGAGGCTGATGCTGCATCATAAAGGCACAGTCTATCAGTGAATGGAACCAATGCCTAGAAGACCGTATGAAGAAACAAAGAGAGCAAATGCTGTCCTGATGAAAATTATTTGAGCCCTGTCTTTCTCAAACCAACTTTATTCCCAGACACTTTATTTTTACGCACTAACAAATACCCTTTATATCAGTTTGAGTTGGGCATTCTGTCACTTGCTGTTAAAAAAAAAGAAAAAAAATCCTGATATAAAAATTGGTGACTTTTGGTTTCCCCTGTATCCCTCATAGGCATAGAGGGTAAAAACTTAAGTGTTTTCTTACACCTCCATTCAGAAATCTCAACTCCCCATTTCCATAGTGTAGGAAGCTTCCAAGAACACAGGTTAAACAGAGCTCTCCATTCCTAAGACATCTCTGGCAAGGAATATTGCTGGCTCGCTCCAAGGACTTATACTCAAATTCTCCAAGATCAGCCACCAGGTGGGAAGAGTAGAGATTTGTGTGAAGAGACTAAAATGAAGGGGAATCTCTAGGAATGGCAGTTGGAAATTAATGTTTAGTCATCCCTCACATGTGTATAGCCAGCCTTTAGCATCAGTCTGGGAGGAGCTATACCTTTGGTGCTTGATTTTAAAGGAGATGGTGAATTTCCATGCAAAGATAACCAGTGATGGAATTGGTCCACTTACTTCAGTAAATGGAAGTATTAACAATGAAATACTGGACTGGTCTGGGCTTGGTGAGCAGACTTTGAAAAATGTTAAAAATAAATAACTCAGAAGTTGGGTTTCCTTTGATGAACAAGGCATGATGTCTTCATGCCTGCTTTAAAATAATGAATATCTAAGATCAGATTTGGAGATCACCATTCAGAAGGGAGGTCCATGGGTCAACAGTGTCAAATCCCAGCTCCACTGCTTTCCTAATCTCCTTTGGTTTATTCTGTATTCAACTTCCCCACCAGCCACCCTTGCTCCAACTTTCAAAGACTCAACTCTAATAAAAGGTCATCGTCCTTCCTGTGTTCCTCAGCTCCTAAATGTGAGATTTTCAAGCCCAGAATCTTAACTTTGTATACTCCCACACATTTGGGTAGGTGGGGGGGGGGGGACCTTTTCTAAAAACCTCACCAGAAAGATTTTTAGAATAGGGGCTTGGAAATGTGTATGCTGAAAGCAGCCTTCCTGAACTGAGCAGAGAGGGCTGGGGGCTACTTCTCTCCATTCAGGAAGTCTCAGTGAAGCTTCCAGAGGAGAACAGAGCAGCCGGCCCTGAGAAGGCCCCGCAACCAGCTGGAGTGGGGGGACAGCTGGGGGCCACTGCACTGGCATAGGCTCCACTGAAGCTCTGAGTCCACTTACATAAGGAGCCGTCCCCACTGTCCTTTCAACACAAACATGAAAACCCTTATAAAGTGATTTGAATAAGGGAAGTCTATTTCCAATTCACACCTAAGAAGTTCTCACTCTGCTTTATAGAGAAGCCTGTCTGTCAAAATCACACTTAATTTCAAAGAGTTACTACACTGAAAGATGCTTCCAAAAACTGTGGAATGCAATGTGAAAAACACTTTCTGGTCCATGTGGCCAATGTATGAACAGAGCAGATGGAATGTACTTTCTGGTGATTTAGTATGGCTGAAGATGAAGACTTCTCTTGCCCACACCTTAGGTGTGTGCTCCAGTCCCAGCCCAATCCTAAAGGCAGCTAGTCAAACACAGGAAATGCTTTATTTTTTAAAATACTTTGATTCATTCACTTTTAAACCAGTTTCTCCTCAGCTACATGTATTACTATCTTTATACTGTTGGGTTAATTCTTTAGAAAGAGCATTCTTTACAAATTCAGATTCCAAATAGATTAACTCCCTTGTTTCACACATTATGCCTAAATATATAGTATTTTTGATTAAGCTATAAATATGAAGTATAAATTTATTTCTAAAGAGAGTAAAATATTTTCACTAGTAGATAGAAATCTACTTTCACTTGAGATAGAAATCTCAAGCATGTAATTAAATACCAACATAACACATGCACTTAATTTAAATCTTCAGATCATCTGAAAGTATTTTTAATGGAGTAAAATAATCACAATTTACCATATTTTAAGTAAAAAAGAAGTTAACATGTTAGAAAATATTATAGTTCAGTAAACTGGGAGATTGAACTTGGAAAAGAAGCAAACATTATATAGCTACATATATATGTATCTCTATAAAACAAAAAAGGTACATAAGATGTATAATATGTAATAAATCATATATATAAACAAAAAATATATATATTCTATATGAAATTAATCAGACAAGATTCTTTAAGATGAAGACTTGGATTTTTTATGCACTATACATTCCTCACTTTTTTTTTTTTTTTAAGATTTTACTTATTTATTTGACAGAGAGAGGCAGCGAGAGAGGGAACACAAGCAGGGGGACTGGGAGAGGGAGAAGCAGGCTTCCCACCGAGCAGGGAGCCCGATGCGGGGCTCGATCCCAGAATGCTGGGATCATGATGCTAGCCGACGACTGAGCCACCCAGGTGCCCCTATACATTACTCACTTTTAAGTTTTGTCAGTACTATTGAAAACACAGAACACTTATAAGCCAAAAACAAAAACCAGCTGGATGTCAACTGTTGAAACTTACCCCTCTTAGTCAAGGAAACCAAACATGTTTTTCCTGCTAATTTACACTTTACTTTCACAGTTAAAGGTACCTTAAAAGTGTTAAAGATAACAGTCATTCTGTGATCTGATTAAACTTGAAAGGGCACTGCCTTTCCTCTCCTTATGCACAGAACAAGTTGAGAAAGGCATTCCAAACTAAGGTATTCACAGGAGCTTTTTACAAGCAAAAGATTTTACTTCTAACACTGACTGCACTATTTACATCGACTGCAAAGAGAGCCACGTTTAATTGATGACAATGAAACACCACTGTCTGCAAAGGACTGAACACAGTGCCGGCCACGCTAAGTACTCATCACCTGTCAGTCATTAGAGACCCTGGGACAGGGCATCTCATGATCCAGTGGCATCTAAGACAACTCCTGGACAAATTCCAGCTCTCAGAAAAATCTTGCTTCATCTTGTACTCGCCAGCTGCAGAGAGGCTGTTAGAACCTCTGAGGTGTCTCACTAAGTACCAAGTCTCATGGCAAACTTCCTCCTCCTGTTCCCAGTCCTGAAACACCAAGGATCAAAGTTAACACCACAGAGGGAAGACTGAGAGAAACACAGACCCAAGGAATGCATCACTAACTCACAATCTCTCTTTTGCACACTGTTTTACATCTATAGGCAAATGGAACAGAAGCATTATATAGCCTGGGACTGCCCCAGATTACAATTTCTAGAGAGTGTCCCAGATAGTCTTTCTTCCTATTATTTTTCCTTCTTTGAAACAGTAATGTATTGTCCAGTCCTAGTTTTCATTATTTTAATTCAAATATAAGTTTTATACAAATATGCACTGGTCTTACTATCTTCACCCTATTCAAACATTCCCCTTCTCTTCTCCCATTGTCAACACTTTACCCTCCCCTCAAAATACTATATTGCTGTAACCTCCAAATTCCCTTGTTGTTTTCAAGTTTTGAGTTATTTTCATTTGCTCTCTTCACTCTTCTTCACACAACCTCCCACAAACATTGAAATTATGTCATTTTTATCTACCATTTCCTCTCCACTTGCATAGCCACCCAGCCCAGGGTCCTCATCAGCCCACATCTGAGTCGCGGTGATGGCTTCTGAGCCAGCTTCTCTGCCTCCAGTCTCTTTTCATCAGATCCCACCTACTCACAGATGCTCTAATGATTTTCCTCTAACTTCATTTTCTTCAGGTCCTTTGCCTGCTCAGCAGTCTCTGGTGCTCCAGTGGCACTTATTATGCACACCCCAAGACTTCCCTGGCCTTCGGCGCTTTCCACTAATATTGCACCCCCAGGATCCCATCCCACCTTCATTTTTCATTACCTCTCACCGCAGCCTCTCTGCTCTCCCCAGCGATAGCTGCCTGCTATCTCACATAAGTGATATGCTCATTTTCATCTCTGTATCTTTCCTCATGCAATCCCCCCCCCACCCACTGGCCAAAAAATTCATTTCTACTCTCTCCATCGATATCTTGTTTCCCTTCAAAATTCTGCTCATCACTCCTCTCTTCAGAAATTTCGCCTTACTTAATTGCTACCAAATACAGGATTCCTTTTGTCCTTTATCCCCTCAAAACGGAGCAATCCCCTAGAGTTGTTGAGGATGGGGACTTGGGGACATAAAGAGATTCAGGGCATGTTGTTTGGGTGCCAAATGCACAAACAGCTTGGTCTAAATTCATAACAAAGAAAATATCTTGCAAACAAAGAAAATGATCAAAGGTCTAAACAAGCACTCTTACTCATGATGGCTTGTATAAGGGAAATATCCATGCATAATAACAACAGCTACCATTTATTAAGGGCTTTATTTTATTTCTGATGAAGACCTTATATATACTAACTCATTTAATTTTTATTATAAACAAGATAAGCATTGTTATGGTCATGTTACAGAGAAGAAAACTGATGGTCAGAGAAGCAAAATAACTTGCCTGAGGTCACACTGCTAGGAATAAAGGCAGAATTTGAACCCAGGTTTGTCCTCACTCTAAAATCTATTGCCTATTGTCTAAACTACATCAGCTACTGCAACAAATTCCTAACAGCATTCATAGCATTCTGTTCTGACAGTTCCTGGGGGGGGGGGGGGTGGGGATCACACCTGAGCTGACTAATTTCACTTTATCAATTGCCACTTGATACTGACCACATTTTTTACTCTCTCTTCCTATACAATTTCTCCTTCTTCCATACTAAACCCGCCCCTTACAACAACTAGAAAATTGGAGCCATCACTTACAAATCCCTCCTATTCCCGCAACTCATCCTAAAAACTGACCAAACTTGAATGACACTTCTCTTCTCTCCCATTACAGTGTACCTCCCCATAAAATGTCAATCCATTGGACTAATCCACTGGTGCCTTCGTATCAATTCCCTCTCTTCTTCTCAAAACCTGTATCCATCATTTAAACTCCAATCTCCTGCATCATTAATCTTTTTCTTCCTACTGTACCATTTCTATTATTTTCAAATATGCTATGGTAGCTGCCATGATTTTAAAAATAAATAATATATAATAAATAATTTACTTTTTCAATTCTCATAACCCCATATATTGGTTTAGATATGGCCTGATTTCCTTGCTCCTTTCCACATCAAGCTCCCCAAATGGGTTGTTTCACAGCATTCCCTACTTCTTTATTTCCTATTCATCATGAATTCCTCTAAATACTGGTTTCTTCCTCTTTCCACAGGAACTGTTCCAGTCAAGTCTCCAAGGACCTCTGTGGAGGTCAAATCCATGTTGTCAAGTTCAGTGGGAATGTTCTTTCCTTATCCCACTTAATTTCTCAGCACTTTTCAACAAGTCTTACCACTCTTTTCTGAAAACACTCTTTTCTTTTCTGAACCACGGTGACATCACTGGTTGTCTACCCATCTCTACTGCTCCCTCTCAGTCTCCGGGGCTGGCTTATGCTTTCTTCTATCTACCTTTTGAGGTCCTTAGGAATGTGCCTTGTGCTCACTTTCTTCTCTCTGCATTCTGCCTAAGTGATCTCATTAAATGCCACGGCTTTAAATAAAATTATTATGTCTATGATTCTCAAATTTATGCCACCTGCCCAGACCTCTCCTTTGACTCCTATATTTGGTTTCCTCTTTGCATCTCAAATTCAAATATGCAAAAAAAGAACTCTTTTTTTCTTCTAAAACGTGTTTTCTCACACACACACACACACACACACACACCCCAAACCCACTCTTTCCTATCTCAGTAAAAAGCCTAACCAACTCTCAACTACTCAAACCAAATCTTAGGAGTCACCCTTGGCTCTACTCTTTCCATCAATCTTTCATATCCATTCAAAAGTAAGTCTTATGGGGGCACCTGGGTGGCTCAGTTGGGTAAGCATATGCTTTTGGCTCAGGTCATGATCCTGGGGTCCTGGAATCAAGTCCCGCATCGGGATCCCTGCCCAGCAGGGAGTCTGCTTCTCCCTCTCCCTCCACTCCTGCCCACCAGCTTGTGCTCGCTCTCTCTTGCTCTATCTCAAATAAATAAATATTTTTTAAAAAAATTAAAAATAAATACAAAATTTTTTTAAAAAGTTAAGTCTTATGTACTCTATTGTGGGACAGGCCACAATTAACTCTCATCTGGGCCACAGTAATTGTCTCCTAAAATAGCCCTACTTCCATTCTTGTCCTTCTCCAATCCATTCTGCATTTATTTATCAGAGGGATCTTCTTTAGATATAAATCAGAATAATCTTGTTTTCTTGCTTAAAACTCACTGAAAGCTTCTCCTTGTTCTTAGATTGAAATCCAAAATATCTCCACATTCTGTATCAGAAATAGACAAACTTTTTTCTTTAAAGAGTCAATTGTTAAAGATTATAGGCTTTTTGGGATAGATGGTCTCATTCAAACTATTTAACTCTGCCACTGTAACATGAAAGAAAGCAATCACAAACAATATATAAATGAATGAGCAGAACTGTGTTTCAATAAAACTTTATCTTTGAGGAACTAGCAGAATTTTGCCAAATTTAGCCCATGGGCAGTAATTTGACAACCACTGTCTATATGGTCTTACATGAATCTTATCCCTGTGCACTCCTATAACATTTGTACCATTCTCCCCTGCATGTCATGCTGTCTTGGCCACACTGGTCTTTAATTCCCAAAAAACGCCTATGCATATACTATATTCTTACTGCCCAGAATTCTCTTCTGACCCTTTTACTTCACTTAACTATTCGTTCCATCTCATATGCTACTTCTGAAAGAAGATTTTCCTGATTCCTGATCACCCTGTATAAACTAAGTATACCACCTATCATTATTTTCTACTCTCAAGGCTTGTTTCTTGTTTCTCCTACAAAAATTATCCACTAAAAATCATTACACTTATTTCTTTACTTATTTTTGTCTGTTTTTTCCTACTAGAATGTAGATTCTATAAAGACAAGTAACTATGTATATTTGATCATCATTTTATCCTCTTGCGTAGTCCTGTGTCTAATACATAGCAGCTGTTGTTCAATAAATATTTCTTGAAAGGAAAAATGAAAAGGAATCAAACAGATACATTTACCCAGTCACATAATATGAGTTGATTAAAACACTGGTCTGCAATTTTTTATTACTATATACACTTCAAGATAAAAAAAAATATTTGTATGGTCCCCTAGTATACATATATGCTTCCTTATAAATAATACATACACTATAGTATAAATATATTATGGTACAAAACATCCACAAAAATATCATGAAAGAAAGAAAGAAAGAAAGAAAGAAAGAAAGAAAGAAAGAAAGAAAAGGAGGAAGGTAGGGAGGGAGGCAGGAAGGAAGGGAAGGAGGGAGGAAGGAAAAAAGAAAGAGGTGCCTTGATGTCTCAGTCAGTTAAGTGTCTGCCTTCAGCTCAGGTGATGATCCCAGGGTCCTGGGATCGAGTCCTGCAACGGGCTCCCTGCTCAGTGGGGAGTCTGCTTCTCCCTCTGCCTCTTCCTCTGAACACTCCCCCCCCCCACCGTCTTGTGCTCTCTCTCTCAAATAAATAAATAAAATCTTTTTTAAAAAAGGAAGGAAGGAAGGATGGGAGGGAGGGAGGGAGGAAGGAAGGGGGGGGAGAAAGAAGAAAGAAAGAAAGAAAGAAAGAAAGAAAGAAAGAAAGAAAGAAAAAGAAAAGTTTATTTCTTCTTCATATATATCAAAAGATATATTCCTTATCTGTGGCAACTCTCTTACAAATGGTTCCACAATCTTTAACACATGACTTTTGGATGACATGCCTATGTCATCCATCAAACCAACAGAAGGGAAAGAGCATTTACGAGAACAATGTGGGTTTTTATGGGTCAGGCCTAGAAGTCGAATACATCACTCAGCTCACCTACTATTAAATGGAATTCAGTCATGTGGATGCACCTAACTGCAAGGGAGTTTGTGAGATGTAATCTAGCTGTGTGCCAGAAAAAAAAATTAATGATTTTGAGGACCTGCTAACCTCTGGCTGCCATAGCCATGTAAATGGAACTTCTATTTTCTTCTATCTCTTTATCTTGTGTTATCACTGGAGGAACCACAACCCACTTTGGAAATCACTGGATTAGTTATAGGACCATTGTAACATCTCTAAATGGTCTTTTGACCGAGGGGCAATATTCACTAGTAAGGAAGAACTGAAGTTATTCTTAACCAAATGACAATTCCTTAAGATTGTCTATCAGCCAATAAAAGAAATTGGGGCAATAGTAATAGTTTGTCTTATCCTTAGGATATTGTCCTCAGCCTGAACGCACATCATTCAATGTTATTGAGTGCTTGAATGAATTTCACAGTTTCAACCGTTTGAACTCCTTCCCAGAAATTATTACTAATATGGGTGCCATTTTGCTTAACAGTCCTGAAAAAAGAAAGAAATGACAATCATATCTGAGTCAAAGAGGTGACACATTCTTATTGGAAATGATCTCTTAAAAGTTTTTTTTTTTTTTTCTAAAAAGAGATTATCAGAAACACTGCATTGTCAAATTTAGTTCTCCTATACATTACAATGGTATCAACTTTTTTCCACCTCCTGTCAACAATGCTTCTGCTCTGGAATCTTTTTGTCCCTTCAAAATCCATATGTTAAAGCTCTAACTCCCAATGTGATGGTATTTGGAGGTGGAGCCTTTGGGAGGTAATTAGACCATGAGGGCTCCACTCTCATTAATAGGATTAGTATTCTTATAAGAAAAGGCATAAGTAAGAGAAATGATATCTTTCTCTACCATGTGAGGATAAGCTTCAAGAGAGCCTTCTGCAAAAGAGCTCTCTTTAGGAACTGAATCCGCTGGCACCTTGATCTTGGATTTCCCAGCCTCCAGAACTGTGATAAATAAATGTCTGTCATTTAACCCACCCAGTCTATGGTATTGTTATAGCAGACAAGGCCAACATACACATGCCCTTGAGATGTCACCATACACCACAACTGCTTCATCAAAGTACTTCTTTCAGACAACACTTGGCCCAAGAGAAATTCTGACAAATTTTCTTCAAATCCTTATATGTTAATGAAAAATAATTCAAGTTTTCATTTTATCCTTACTATTTGGACTTCTCTGTAACACTGATCATGAGAAAACTATCCCTAGTTATGCTTATTAATAAAGCAGTAAATTTCAAAAATTTCAAAAATTTTGACCAGCGTGAGCATAAGTATTGACATTTCACAAAATGTAGTTGCTAAGAAATTAAAAATAAATTCTTTTTTTTTTTTTAAGATTTTATTTATTTATTCGGCAGAGAGAGAGACAGCCAGCGAGAGAGGGAACACAAGCAGGGGGAGTGGGAGAGGAAGAAGCAGGCTCCCAGTGGAGAAGCCCGACGTGGGGCTCGATCCCAGAACGCCAGGATCACGCCCCGAGCCAAAGGCAGATGCTTAACAACTGAGCCACCCAGGCGCCCCAGAAATTAAAAATAAATTCTTAAGGACGTTTTTAAATGACTATCTAGTAAGAGTCTGAGAAATCACATTTTGAAAAAAATTTATTTATTTATTTGAGAGAGAGTGTGAGAGAGAACATGCATTTGGGGGAGGGGGCAGAGGGTCAGAGAGAATCTTATACAGGTTCATCACTCACTGCTGAGAGACTGAGTGTGAAGCGAGATGGGGGACTAGATCTCTTGACCCTGAGATCAGGACCTGAGCCAAAACCAACAATTAGATGCTTAACAAACTGCGCCACTGAGGCTCCCACACATTAGAGGTAAACTTTGTATTTCTGAAATAGTTACTGTGATGTTTGTGGCAGAGAATGAGAGATTCAAAGTTTAGGAAGTGATTCTAAAGTTCACAAGAATTTGGCTTTTTTAATAAAACAGCTCCTATATTCTTAGAAGAGAATATGCCAGAAGAAAGTGCCTTTCAAGTGTCTGATGGAATATTATAGCCCACTATTAAGAAAGGTTACACTGCTTATTTACACTCCGGTGATTATATCTTAAAATATAAAGCACTAATCAATTAGTATTAAAGATTTATGAAGGGACAAGTTAATAATTTTCCACTCAATTCCTTCCTACTAATTAAAGATTTTTCACCATTAATCTCCATCCTTTAGGATTTAATCTGAAGTAATGTTTGTCCTTTAGCTTTAGAATTAATTTTAAATAACATCTTTAATTTTGATAGAGAACTATTTCACAATTGCCTTTCAGATTAAATTAAGAAATCTCTAAAACTCTCCCATTTAATTTTATATATAAAATGTCATTTGCATTAATCTGATGATTTTAAATTATACATTTGGCTCTCAATATCTAATTAATTTGGCAAGAGAATTATGGAAATAATAAAATTACATCCAAATTTCAAGGAACACTTCATTTTTAAATGCCTAATTAAATGTATCTTTGTAATAAAAGAAATCATTCTGAAGAAATATAATAGTATTTTAATTTCTGAGTAATAGGTATGCTGAATATTAATTTGCCCTATATTTGGCATCCACAGGAGACAAAAGCATGGCCTCCTCAATGCCAAAAGCAAGTAGTACATTCACACAATCTGAAAAAGAAAATAAAATCAAAGTTGTTTGGCAAAGGGTACAAGGGATGACTTGAAAAACTGAGTGCTTCATTTAAAAAAAACTAACTGGCAGATGATTATTTTTAGTTTTTATTGCATTTCAGTCAAGAGACTAGTGAAGAGCAGTGATATTTAAGATTAGCATTTTAGTTACTTGTTTCTTCATTTATTTATTTTGTGATGCTGCTTTTCTGATGGGTGCTACTTCTGACTCACCTCAATAGCCCAAAATATTCTAACGCTTATGTGTTAGCAATGAAGTTGGATAAAGAAGAAAAGTCACTCTGCTTCTTTTCAAAAGTGTTTCCAGCTCTCCTGCCTGCTTTTTCCCACTCTTAACTTCAAATATTAAAATCAATTTACACCTTAACTTCTCCAGTGAATGGCCCATACTTATCCATTTTCTCCTTTCTGCAATTATGCTATTCTGTACTTCCTATTTCTCTGTTAAAGTCAATTCAAAATCTTCTTACTTCTCTTTTTCTATTTTTCAAGTTCAATGGCATTTAAAAACTATGCCAACTCTATACCCCATGCCACAAGAATAAGATAAAATTTGACAAGTGTGATTTTTCTAAGCACCAAATATATCTTTAAAAAATAGAAGTGTAATTTTAAAACAAATGGGGTCAAAGTTAGATACTGCTTGACTAAGACTCTATGACATACCTGCATATTAGTAAGCATTACAATAATTCTAAAAGATATGACAATTATTAAAAGAAAAAACAATATATTATATAAATGCACCCATTAACCTCCAGGGTATTTGGAAACAACTTCTCTAAAGTTATCCTTGCTGTATTTTGTATGCAAATATAAAGAGCTGTGGCTCATGTTTAAAATTTCATCCTTCTTTAGAACGGAAAGGTAACATTCAAAAACTGAAGCAGAATCAAACCGTGCCATTTAGAAACATCTTCATCTCTGTGGATTATCAGGGGACTATACTCCTCGTGCCTTGCCATGCCAGAGAATCTCTGAGTATCACTGGTTAATATCAGGCTTCAGGCTCCTGCAGTTTTCCAAGTAAATGAAAGGTCAATAATGCCTGCTACTCACAGGCTCCAGGCAGACAGTTTTGCCTACCAATTCAGCATTGCCCATGGTACCACTGCTGTAGTTACAGTGACTATCCCAAAGGTACTTACAGCTTGTTCCCTATTCATTCTAGCATAATCCTCTCACTTGCTGACCATTAGCAGTGTAATTAGTGGGCATTTTCTGATCGATGTACCCTTACAGATAAGTGTTATAATAAAGGGTGATTACAGTGAAGAATAATACAGTTGAAAATCAGTACCTAATCGTCACCACTCATTGGCAGCAGTGCCATAACAGAATCAGACAGTGAGACCAGACTGCATAGAAATTATATGAAATAAAGTAATTCTTTCAATTTATTGCACTTTTAATTATGCCATCTTTAATTTAAAGAACTACCTTGCCCCATACAATGTAGTCTCCAAGCTAAAGGGAATTAATCTAAGGCTAACTAATATTCACTCCCCAGCACATTTGAAATCAATTTTACCTTAAGTAAAATGTTTTATGAGTCTTTAGTTTACCCTGGGCATTATGCATCTTCATAATTTTCTAATGAGCTTAAGATATCCATGAGCAGAAGCTATGAATCACATTTTTGGTAGCCCTTAAAAACAATTTTTTTTCCAATCTGCTGTAAATTAAAAGAGATGTGAGAAAATGAGCATAAAATCTCATTACTACTGACAACCTCACAGCCCAATAAACCTGTTTTAAATCTTATTAAAGGGTCAGTTGTCATTTTTAGTAACCTTCATCATCATAGCCAATACCATGCCATCTGATCTTTCTTTAAAATACCAGGACACAGAGGTCACACAAAGAGCTGGGGCTATGAAAATCATTCCTGAGAGTGAGGTAAGGAATTGGAGCTCTTTCCAGAGGTTTCAATTTAAATATTGACACACACTGCGCTGTGATATCACACAGAAGGGTCAGGGACAAAGGTCCAATGAACAAAACCTGAAAAGACCCTGTGACTCACTGATTTCCTGATGACCAGAATCAGAGGGGACGTGATGACCATCTCACAAAAGCCAAAAGGAACATATAACCAAGATGAGGCTTAATCATGGCTTCTTGGATAAATAAAAGAGAAAAACCAGATCTCCAGCAGCCACAGGCTTCACGTAACAACCAGTTTTCTACATACAGATTAAATTTATAGTGGATTCTCCTCGGTTGAATTTTAATAACAACAGACCAACTTCTATTATTGGTCAGTAGTTTTTGAAGCTGATTTCTTTCTCTAGCCCTGGGTATGTTCATGGGACAACAGAATTTTAATAATCTAAATACATTGGATTGAAGAGATATATATGTTACCAAAAATAAAAACAGCAAACAACTATTTTAGTAATTTAAGCAAAACATAGGTGATTTCTCAAAATTCTGTGGCTAGATTGTCTAAAACCAATTCTTTTCCATTTGGCAAGTAATGTAGGTGATCATAAATAGAGGAGAGCCTCGTTCTTTAAAGTCATAGCACATTTTTCTTGATTTCAGCTTATGATAAGACAGTTTGTAGGCTGCTAGCAAGAATTAAATGGAGAAATTTAAATGAAGAAATTTCTATGTTCTAGAGGAATTTCAAAGAGGTTTTCTTGTGTTTGTACCCAGGTAGGCAGAACTCCCTACAAAATAGCTATACAAGCCCCACTTAGTCCCACCGTTCTTCAGTTTCACCCCCTTGTCAGCACATCCGATATAACTGAACTTATCCCTCATTTAAAATTCTCAGGTTCTAAAAAAGAGGAAGGAGGTATGTAACAAAATCAAAGGCACTGAACACACAATTTTACTTACAGTCCCTTAGATGTAATTATCACCACTCCCAACAGCTTGCTACTCTGATTTCATTCATTTTAGGAATGCTAATCTTAGCTGGAGTTTTATCCTGAATTATTTCAAATAACTGGTAGTAAAACTTCTCATCCTGCTGTAGCTTACCTCTGAAGACATTCTGATGTCAACAAAGTTCACTATAGATCAGTGTGCATTGATTTTCCTGAGACTTTATGTACTGGTCCACTCAGGGAGCCATAACAAAATACCACAGACTGGGTGCCTTAAAAAACAGATATTTATTTTCTTACAGTTGTGAAAGCTGATCTACAGATCAGGGTACCAGCATAATCAGTTTCTGGTGAGGTCTCTTCTCCCTGGTTTGCAGAAGGCCACCTCTTGCTGTGTCTTCACAGGACAGAGAAAGAGAGAGCTCTGGAGTCTCTTCCTCCTCTTATAGAAAAACACCACTCCTTTCAGATTAGGAACCTACCCTATGATCTCATGTCACTTTTATCACCTCTTCACAGGCTCTATCTCCAAATATTGGGGATCACATGAGTCCAGTCAACATATGGATTTTGGAAGGATACAATTCAGTCCTTAGCACTTTATGTTACAGAAATGTCAAATCTGTTATTGTTGTCATTTAGAATGTCTTTATAGGACGCCAAAACAATCAGCTGATGCAAGAAGAGTTACACTGGATGTTTCAAATAATATATGCGATGGACACACTATTCGAGCTATAACCTTATTTTCCACTATTACTATGTGTTTCCATTTCTGTCTCCTGGTAGAAAGAAAAGTATAGTCACTTCTGGGATTTTTTCTTCCCCTCCACTTCCATGGATTGAACATTCTGTCAAATTTAGGTAGGATCAAGGCATTGAGGAGTCTGGGGGGGGGGGGGGCATCTGATTTTTGGCCAGCCTTTATCCACAAAAGCTTCTCATCCTCTTAAGATCTCAGCCCTGATGCAAACTTCTCCTGGACCCAGGCTTGAAAAGGACATGGGGGCTGGGAGGAACAATATGAAGAAAACATAATTTATGATCTCAAACATTATCTTACCACATGAAGAGAAGTTGTAAGTTTGACCCTTTTTATCCATCCAGGGTCAGAGTTAGAAAGGGTTGTCGTGATTTTCTACTGCATTACCATAATTTTGCAGATGAAGATGCTGAGGCCCATAGAGGTGACATAACTCATGCCTGGTCCCATAACAACCTAATGGTGGGTCACAGACGAGAAGCCAGGTCTTCTCATGACACCTTGCCGCCTAATTCATAATGTAATTCAATTCAACTAAGCCCACATGACTGTAAGAAACTATGCCCAGCAAGTACCCCGAGAGGAGTAAAAAAATGGTATCTACAGTTTTAAACAGCACTGGGGCTGAATGGAAGGAAGTCTCCTGATGTTGCTATTGCTTCTTGCTGACATGTTTTCAGAAATGTCTACTGAGGAGCAAAATATAAAGAGGACTTCGGTAGACTAAGAATACCCTGAAAGATTTCTTGCTTGAAACATTTTAATTAGTAGAAAAATT
The DNA here is from genome assembly GCF_023065955.2 of Ursus arctos. NCBI lineage: Eukaryota > Metazoa > Chordata > Mammalia > Carnivora > Ursidae > Ursus > Ursus arctos. Next base: position 35,819 of record NW_026623108.1, read on the forward strand.
TACATTTTTCTCCTCCGTTTCAAGTCACCTACAGTAAAAAAGCACTGCTGGACACTGCGATAAAATCTTATTAAACACTCTGTTCTATCAGCTTGGCTAAGACTAGGCAGGCCTCAGAATCAGGGATACTTTGAAGTGAAAGACGTGGGATCTCTTATTTCACTTCTGTGGAAAAAATTGTCACACCCTCCCATCTTGAAGAAGAGTGTTTCCCTTCTTTGATTTTTTAATTAAAGAACTCAAATACATAAAGATAGACTATATAGATTAAAATGATGTTATATGCTTCCATCAAGAAGCACATAATGTTTGGTTTTTTACTTCTTGATATTAGCAGATATCCATATATCATTAGGGCTTATAAAACCGATGACATTTTAAATACTATACTATCCCTTTTCATATATTAGCTGGATATAGTTCTACATTTCTGCAAAAAGAAGCTTCCCCTCACCAACTATTTGGTTGTCCTTAAGTACAATAAAAGGATATCTTTTAGTCTCCTGCTGTTCATTTCTTGTGGCTTGTTTCTTGTAAGATGTTCTCTCTGAATCTGCTTTAACAATGCACGTGTCTCCCGATACTTGATCTGCTTCTTATTCCCTGAGGTCCCTCTACCCAGGGTTGTTTGTAGTTAGCACCCATTAAGGTAGTCAAGTTCATGAATGTACCATTTCAGCAGTGCAATATAGCAAAATGGTACCGTTTTGAAATCTGGGATTTCGAATAACATTCAACCTGGAGACTTCTTTCTGAAATATAGTTTTTTTCATCTGGAACAGGGAGTTATAACAGTACTTGCCTGTGCCAATTATCATGTCATCACTCCAAATCCAGCCTTCTTTGCCATGCTCTTGACACTGGAATCTGACCATATAACACTTCTTTGCTAAGCTGACACAATGTAAAGCTGTTCTCAGTGGAGGGGACTAGAGGGACCACAAGAGCAAGAAGTTTGTTTGCCTTCAGCAGCCTGCATGCAGCTCCCAAAACCCAAGTGAGGGGCATCTTCATGAACATGCAACTTGCATAGTGGCTCTGATGCTGCCATCTTGAAATTTTCAATAATTCAACAAATTTCATTTTCATCTTGCACTGGGCCCCATACATTGTGTAACTGGTCCTTCTCTGAGTTATGAATCTCAACCTGGGGGTGGGGGTGAGGCTCCTCCACATTCTTAGTTCCTTCCTGCTCACTCTCCCTCAGAGGTAGTGGCAGCTTCTGAATTTATTTTCCCTCTAATTTTTTAAGTTTTTATTTTAATTCCAGTTAGTTAATATACAGTGTTATGCTGATTTCAGGTGTATAATATAGTGATTCAAATATTCCACACATCTTCAAGTACTTATCATGACAAGTGCACTCCTTAATCCTCATCACCTATTTAACACATCCCTCCACCCCCGCCCCTCTGGTAACCATCACTTTGTTCTCTATAATGAAGAGTCTCTTGGTTTGTCTCTCTTTTTTTCCCCTTTGCTCGTTTGTTTTGTTTCTGTTTGTCTTTCTCTGACTTATTTCAGTTAGTATTATACTCTCCAACATTACTAACAGGAAGATTTCATTTTTTTATAGCTGAATAATATTTCATTACACACACACACACACAACTTCTTTATCCATTCATCTATTGATGGACACTTAGATTGCTTCCATAATTTGGTTATTGCAAATAATGCTGCAGTGAACATAGGGGTGCATGTATCCCTTTGAATTAGTGTTTTTGTATTTTGGGGGGAAATACCCAGTAGTGCGACTACTGCATCATAATGTAGCTCTATTTTCAATTTTTTGAGGAACCTCCATACTGTCTTCCACAGTGGCTACACCAGTTTGCATTACCACCAACAGTGAATGAGGGTTCCTTTTTCCTCACATCTTTCCCAACACCTATTGTTTCTTGTCTTTTTTATTTTAGCCATTCTGACAGGTGTGAGGTGCTACCTCATTGTGGCTTTGGTTTGCATTTCCCTGATGATAAAAGATGATGAGCATATTTTCACATGTCTGTTGACCATCTGTATGTCTTCTTTGGAAAAATGTCTATTCATGTCTTCTGCCCATGTTTTAATTGGATTATGTCTTTTTTGGTGTTGAGTTTTATAAGTTCTTTATATATTATGGAAACTAACCCCTCATCAAATATTCATTTGCAAAAATCTTCTCCCATTCCATAGGATGCATTTTAGTTTTGTTGATTATTTTCTTTACTGTGCAGAAGCTTTTTCTTTTAATGTAGTTTATTTTTACTTTTGTTTTCATTGCCTCAGAAGACATATCTAGAAAAAAGTTACCACAGTCCATGTCAAAAAGTTTACTGCCTTTGTTCTCTTTCAGGATTTCTATGGTTTCCTGTCTCATATTTAGCTCTTTAATTCATTTTTAATTTATTTTTGTGTATGGTGTAAGAAAGTGGTCCATTTTCATTCTTTTGTATGTTGCTGTCCAGTTTGCCCAACACCATTTGTTGAAAAGACTGTCCTTTTCCCATTGGCCATTATTTCTTGCTTTGTTAAAGTTTAACTTACCATATAGATGTGGGTTTATTTCTGGGTTTTCTATTCTGTTCCATTGATCTATATGTCTATTTTTTGCACCAATACCATACCATTTTGATCACTATGGCTTTATAACATAACTTGAAGTCCAGAATCATGATGCCTCCAGCTTTGCTTTTCTTTTTCAAAATTGCTTTGGTTATTCAGGGTCTTTGGTGGTTCCATACAAGTTTTAGAACTGCTCGTTCTAGTTCCATGAAAAATGCTGTTGGTATTTTAATAGGGATTGCATTAAATGTGTGGATTGCTTTGGGTACTATAAATATTTTAACAATATTTATTCTTCCAATCCATGAGCATGGAACGTTTTTCCATTTCTTTGTGTCTGCTCCAATTTCTTTCATACGTGTTCTGTAGTTTTCAGAGTACAGATCTTTTACTTCTTTGGTTAGATTTATTTCCTTAGGTTTACCTCTTTGGTTAGATATCTTATTATTTTTGGTGCAATTGTAAATGAGATTGTCTTCTTAATTTCTCTTTCTGCTGTTTCATTATTAGTGGGTAGAAATGAAACAGATTTCTGTACATTGATTTTTATATTCTGTGCCTATACTGATTTTGTTTATCAGTTCTAGCAGTTTTTTGTTCGGGTCTTTAGGGTTTTCTATATACAGTGTCATGTCATCTGCAAATAGAGAAACTTCTACTTCTTTCTTACCAATTTGGATGCCTTTTCTTTTTGTTGTCTAATTGTTGTGGCTAGGACTTCCACCACCATGTTAAATAAAAGTGGTGAAAGTGGACATCCTTATCTTATTCCTGACCTTAGGGGAAAAGCTTTCCATTTTTTTCCATTTAGGATGATGTTAGCTATGAGTTTTTCCTATATGGCCTTCATTATGTGGAGGTATATTCCTTCTAAACCTACTTTGTTGAGGTTTTGATCATTAATGGATATTATACTTTGTCAAATGTTTTTTCCGCATCTATTGAAATGATCATATCATTCTTATCCTTTCTCTTATTGATGTGTTGTATCACATTGATTGATTTACAAATATTGAACCACCCTTGCAACTGAGAAATAAATCCCAGTTGATCATGGTGAATGATCTTTTTTAATGTATGGTTGGATGGGGTTTTCCAGTATTACATTGAGGATTTTTACATCTATGGTGAACAGGGATATTGGCCTATAGTTCTCTTTTTTAGTGGTGTCTTTATCTGGTTTTGGTATTAGGGTAATGCTGGCCTCAAAGAATGAATCTGGAAGTTTTCCCTCCTTTTCTATTTTTTGAAACAGTTTGAGAGGAATAGGTATTAACTCTTCTTTAAATGTTTGGAAGAATTAGCCTCTGAAGCCAGCTGGTCCTGGACTTTTGTTTTTTGAGAGTTTTTTGATTACTGATTCAATTCTCTGCTGGTTATCAATCTGTCCAAATTTTCTATTTCTTCCTGTTTCAGTTTGGTACTTTACATGTTTCTAGGAATTTATCTGTTTCTTTTAGGTTGTCCAACTTCTTTTCTTTTTTATAATAATTTTTTATTATGTTAGTCACCATACAGTACATCCCTAGTTTTTGATGTAAAGTTCCATGATTCATTACATGCGTATAACATCCAGTGCACCATGCAATATGTGCCCTCCTTAATACCCATCACCAGCCTATCCCTCTGAAGTCCTCAGTTTGTTTCCCAGAGTCCATAGTCTCTCATGGTTCATTCCCCCTTCTGTTTACCCCCCCCTTTATTCTTCCCTTTCTTCTCCTATCGATCTTCCTACTTCTTATGTTCCATAAGTGAGTGAAACCATATGATAATTGTCTTTCTCTGCTTGACTTATTTCACTTAGCATTATCTCCTCCAGTGCCGTCCATGTTGCAGCAAATGTTGTGAAATCGTTCTTTCTGATGGGTGAGTAATATTCCATTGTATATATGGACCACATCTTCTTAATCCAGTCATCTTTTGAAGGGCATCTCGGCTCCTTCCACGATTTAGCTATTGTGGACAAGGCTGCTATGAACATTGGGGTGCATATGGCCCTTCTCTTCACTACGTCTGTATCTTTGGGGTAAATACCCAGTAGTGGATCATAAGGTAGCTCAATTTTTAACTTTTTAAGGGACCGCTGCACTGTTTTCCAAAGTGGCTGTACCAACTTGCATTCCCACCAACAGTGTAAGAGGGATCCCCTTTCTCCACATCCTCTCCAACATTTGTTGTTTCCTGCCTTTTCAATTTTTGCCATTCTAACTGGCGTAAGGTGGTATCTCAATGTAGTTTTGATTTGAATTTCCCTGATGGTTAATAATTTTGAACACTTTTTCATGTGTCTGTTAGCCATTTGTATGTCTTCATTGGAAAAGTGTCTGTTCATATCTTCTGCCCATTTTTTGATTTGATTATTTGTTTCCCGTGTACTGAGTTTGACTTCTATGCATTCAATTTTTCATAATATTCTTATATTTCTGTGGTGTTGGTTTTTTATTTCTTCCCTCTCATTTGGGATTTTATTTATTTGAGTCTTTTTTTATGAGTCTAGCTAGAGGTTTATCAATTTTGTCCATTTTTTCAAAGAACCAGATCCTGGTTTCATTGATCTGTTCTATTGTTCTTTTAGTTTCTGTATCATTTATTTCTGCTCTAATCTTTATTATTTCCTTCCTTCTGCTGGCTTTAGGCTTTGTTTGTTGTTCTTTTTCTAGTTCCTTTAGGTTGAGGTTATTTGAGATTCTTCCTTCTTGAATTAAGCCCATACTGCTATAAACTTCCCTCTTAGAACCACTTTTACTATATCCCAAAGGTTTTGGACATTGTATTTTCATTTTCATTTGTTTCCATGTACTTTTATTTCTTCTTTTATTTCCTGGTTGACCCATTCAATGTTTAGTAGCATGTTTTTTAACCTCCATGTATTTCTGGTCTTTCTAGATTTTTTCTTTTAGTTGATTTCTAGTTTCATAGCATTGTGGTCAGAAAAGATGCAGGGTAGGGGTGCCAGTGTGGCTCAGTCGGTTGAGCATCCAACTCTTGATTCCAGCTCAGGTCATGATCTCAGGCTCCTGAGATCCACTGACTGTGGAGCCTGCTTAAAGATTCTCTCTTCCTTTGCCCTTCCCCCCAGCTCACATTCTCTCTCAAATAAATAAATAAACATTAAAAAGAAAGAAAGAAAGAAAGAAAGAAAGAAAGAAAGAAAGAAAGAAAGAAAGAAAGAAAGAAAGAAAGAAAGGGAGGGAAGAAGAAAGGAAGAAAAGAAGCATAGCATGACTTCAATCTTTTGTAATTTGTTGAGGTTTGTTTTGTGACATAATATGTGATATATTCTGAACAGTGTTCCATGTACACTTGAAAAGAATGTGTATTCTTCTGTTTTAGGATGAAATGTTCTGAATATGTCTGTTAAATCCATCTGGTCCAGTGTGTCATTCAAAGCCACTGTTCCCTTACTGATTTTCTGTTTAGATGACTTGTCCATTGATGTTAGTGGGGTGTTAAAGTTCCCTACTATTTTTGTATTATTATTGATTAGTTCCTTTATGTTTGTTATTAACTGTTCTATGCGTGTGGGAGCTCCTATGTTGGGTACATAAATATTTACATTATTATACCTTCTTGTTGAATTGCTCCCTTTATTATTATATAGTGTCCTTCTTTTTACTCTTGTTACAGTCTTTGTTTTAAAGCCTGTTTTGTCCAAAATAAGTATTGCTACTCTGGTTTTCTTTTGACGTCCATTTGCATAATACATATTTCTCCATCTTGTCACTTTCAATCAGCAGCTGTCTCTAAGCCTAAAATGAGTCTCTTGTAGGCAGCATATAGATGGGTCTTGTTTTTTCATCCATTCTGTCACCCTGTCTTTTGATAAGAGCATTCAGTTCATTTACATTCGAAATAATTATTGACAGATATGTATTTATTGCCATTTTATTGGCATTTACCTGTTTAGTTATTGTTTCTGAAGATGTTCTCTGATCCTTTTTTGTCTTTTTCTCTTTCATGGTTTGCTGATCTTCTTAAGTGATATATTTGGATTTCTTTTTTATACTTCGCATATTTATTAGTGGTTTCTGATATGTGGTTACCAGTAAGTTTGTATATAACTTCTTCTATATATAGCAGTCTATATAAGTTGATGGTCATTTAAATTTGAACCATTCTTTTTTCCTCCACTCCCCACATTTTGGGTAAATGTTATTATATATTATATCTTTTTACTTTTTGAGTTCCTTGACTGATTTTTTACATAAATAATCATTTTTACTGTTTTTGTGTTTCCTACTTTTATGCTGTCACTTTTGGTCTCTCCTTTCCACTCAAAGAGTACCCTTTAATATTTCTTGCAGGGCTTAGTGGTCATGAACTTTTTAGTTTTCATTTGTTTGGGAAACTATCTTTCCTTCTATTCTGAATGATAGCCTTGCCAGATAAAATATTCTTGGATGCAGATTTTTTCCCCTTCAGCACTTCAAACATATCATGCCACTCCCTTCTTGCTGGCAAAGTTTCTGTTGAAAACATCTCCTGCCAGCCTTATGGGTTTTCCCTTGTAAGTTACTTCCTTCTTTTGTCTTGTGGTTTTCAAAATTTTTCCTTTATCACTATATTTTGCCACTTTAATTACAACACATCAGTGTGGGTCTGCTTTTACTAATTTTGTTGGGAGTTCTCTGTTCCTCCTGGATCTGAATGTCTGTTCCCTTCCCCAGATTTGGGAAGCTTTTAGCTATTATCTCTTCAAATAAATTTTCTGCCCCCTTTCTCTCTTCTTCTTCTGGGACTACTGTAATACAAATGTTATTAACATTTGATGGAGTCACTGAATTCCCTAAATCTATTCTCATTTTGCACAGTTCTTTTTTTCTCTGTTCAGGTTGATTACTTTTCATTACTCTGTCTTCCAAGTCACTGATTTGTTCCTCTGCTTCTTCTATCCTGCTGTTCATTCCATCAAACACGTGTCTCATTTCATTTATTGAGCCCCTTTTTTCTGCTATGCTATTCCTTATCTTTGTGTTAAGGGTTGCACTCATGTCTTCCACTCTTTCCTCAAGTCCAGTGAATATCCTTATGATCATTGTTTTAAATTCTCTCTCAGGCATGTTACTTGTATCTGTTTTGCTCAGATCTCTGGCCATTGCCTCGTCCTGTTCTTTCATTTAGGATAAATTTTTATTTCCTCATTTTGCCCACATCTCTATATCTATTTCTATGTGTTAAGAAAGTCAGCTATATATTCTGCTCTTTAAAGTAGTTACTTTATAAAGAAGAGGTCCTAGAGTGCCCTAGAGTGCAGTGTCTCCTGTTCACCAGAACCTGGTACTTCAGAAGAGTGCTCTTGGTCTGAATCACTTTTCCTTTCAGTGCAGTCATCTACACTCACTCTCTGTCTATTGCGGGCTGTGCTGTGCTTATTCTCTGTGGTATTAGTGGGATCCAGACAGACCAGCTCTGACAGGGCATGCCCACTGGGGAACTTTGGAGTACTCCTATGCTGGACCCCCAAAAACACTGTGGAGTCCGGGGGCTATGCACCAGGGTAGCCAGGGGGCAAGGCTGAACATGGCAGGTAGTGACTGCTGGGCACGGCCAGGCCCATTGGGCAAGGATGTCTGGGGGCCTGAGGCTGGGCAAGTCATGGTGGCTGTGCAGTGCACACAGTGCAGGATAACAACTGTGCACCTAATGGCTGGGTGGGGTGTGGGCAGGGCCACGTGCAGCTTTAACAAAATTTGCCCTGAGCTCAGGGCCTAGACTAGCAGGCTTGAAGTGGGTGAATCCTTAAGAGAACTTAGCATGGCACACTGCTAGTAGGTTAGGTAGCAAGTGTCTGTGCAGTCCCACCTCCCAGAGATGGCCCTGTGTTTATACTGGGGGTTTGGGGGAGACAAAAGGCATCTGTCCCCCAACACACTCAGAAATCAGTGTGAACAGATCTGTCTCCTGTTTGCCCCCCATGTTGTATAAACTGCTCTTGTTATGTTGCCTCTCCACACAAGCTGCTATCTCTTTAAGAACAGCAACCCAACTATCACTTGCCCTCCAGGCTAGCCCAGTGCTGAGTCAGTTGACTTTTAAAGCTCCAAGTTCCAAGTCCCACCAGTTTTACAAACTCACAAAATTCAACCCCTCCTGTTTTTAAATCCAAATGTTACAGGGATTAGTCTACCATGTGTGAGCTCCCTGGTCTGGGAGCCCATTTCTCTCTCTGTGCACACAACTCCCTCCCTCCTGGGGACAGCCTCCCTCTACTTTTCTGAACTTCATAACCTTTCAGATGCAGCTTCTTCTCTATATTTAGTTGTGGAGTTTGTTCTGCCAGTCTTTGGATTGCTCTCCAGTTTATTGACTTGGATGTGGATGATATCTAGTTGTAAATGTGGAACAGGGTGAGCTCAGGGTCCTCCTACTCTTCCATCTTGCCAAGTCCCTCATCTTCCCTCTATTTTTTAATGGCCTCTTTTACCCCTTTTAGTAGTTAATCACCTTTTGCTAGTTTAATAATTCTTTAGATGAGGGGCGCCTGGGTGGCACAGCGGTTAAGCGTCTGCCTTCGGCTCAGGGCGTGATCCCGGCGTTATGGGATCGAGCCCCACATCAGGCTCTTCTGCTATGAGCCTGCTTCTTCCTCTCCCACTCCCCCTGCTTGTGTTCCCTCTCTCGCTGGCTGTCTCTATCTCTGTCGAATAAATAAATAAAATCTTTAAAAATAATAATAATAATAATAATAATTCTTTAGATGAAATTACTGGTGTGATTTCTAACTCCTGATTGGACCATGATTGATTTACTGCCTCAGAAAGTTTCTGGGAAACTAAAGTGAAGTACTTCACGTAATAATGCAAATAATACCAATGCCTGGCACTTACTAAGGGTTAATTAATCCAGTTGTTATTCATTATGATAATACCTCTACAAAGCCACATGTGAAAACCCTTAATGTGGTTTGCCTATAAAGGTATGTCACAGTAAGAAAAAATACGGATTGCTCTCAATTCTACCACTCAACCTAAAAATGAGCTCAGAAAAATGTCACCTTTGAACAGGAAGGCCAGCAGAATGCTATAGTGAAAGCAGAATTGTATTTGGAGTCACAAGACCCAGATTTGAAATGAGATAACCATTTCTATTGAACCATGACCAAAACCAATTTACCCATCACATCCCTGGTTTTTCCCTCTACAAAGTGGTAATAAAAATACCTATCTCAGGGTTTTCTAAGGCTTCAATGACAAAATATACAAAAAGACATTATATTTTACTAATGTTATTTATTATTAAAGATATCTGTTGCTGCCTTTATGTCTATAGGGTTGCCAAAGTCTTTGACAATGCTAGTAAATATTTATTATTATTGTACAACTACCAGTCAACAGCCTATTATGTGCCAGGCCTTTATGAATTATTTCATTAACTATCACAGCCCTACCGTACAAAAAGCATCTTTGGTGTCATCCTTGTTTACTATTAATCTCACACCCCACATTCAATCCAACAGTGAATCATCTAAAATCTACCATCATAATACAGTCAGACTCTGTCCACTTCTTAGAACCTCTACTCTACCATCCTGGCCTAAGAGACTATCTTATCTTCCCCGGATTCTGTAATCAATTCCTAACTGGCTTTCTGGCTTCTGCCATTCCTCAATCTGCCACTAGCATACACCTCACCCAGTCTATACTCAAAACTATACCCATATGATCCTTTAAATCATGTCACGTCACTTCTCTACTCGTAACTCTTCAGTGGGCTCCCCTCTAACTTAGAATAAAGCCAATATCCCTACAATGGTTTCCTGACCTTTCACAATATACCTAACTCACATTACTTTTCTGACTTTATCACCTACTCTCAATTTGTTCCCCATAGTCCACTCATGCTGGCCTCCTTCCTGTTCATAGAACACACCAGGCAGAGCCCTACCTCAGGCCTTTGTATCTGCTCTTACATCTGCCAGGAACACTTGGCTCCCAGATGATCTTACATCTTGTTCACTTGCCTCCTTCAGGTCTTTGTTTCAAGACTGCTTTCTTAGTCAGCCCATCCTGACTTCAGTTGTAGTTATTCAGCACCCTCACTGCAATACTTTCCCTCCCCCTTTCTCTATTTTACTCCATATTGATTGTCACTATGTGACAGACATGTCAGATACAATATACTTATAAGATAGGATTCCTTATTTTGCAAATAACAAAAGCATGATTTAAATTGGACTAAACAAAAGGGAATCTGTTCACCCAGGTAACTAGAAATTCCAGAGGTAGGACAAGCTTTGGAAGTATATGATCAAGCTCAGTCTCTATTTCCTGCCATTCACTTTCTACTTCTGTATACTAGCTTTATCTTCCATGGCAGTAAAAAAGTTGCTATAGAATCTCAGACTTTTCAACTATATACCACACCAATCAGAGCAAGAACAGTGTGTATCTTATGCAAATGAGTTTTACATAGTTCTGATAGGACCAACCTTAACCAATCACAGAGGCCAGTGCAATGCCATGCACTGACTTAGGCTCATGTCATTGCTCATCCCTGAACCAATCTTTGTGGCAAGGGATACTACTGCCTTATGTCAAACACAGGCTATGCACAGAGCTGGGAATGATGTCAAGCCTACTCCCAGGGAGGAGAATAGATGCTGGAAAAGCAAGTATAATGTCCATTACAGCACTGTGTCCGTACCTAATTCGAGAAAACTACATCTCAAAGATCAAGAGACATAGCCAGTAAGTGGTAGAGCCTGTACTCGGAGCAAGATCTAGCTGAATCCAAAGCCAGCACTGTCAGTTAAACTACATCTCAGTGACCACACATCACCATAAATTCCTCATAATCCCTGATATTTTCTCTCTATTAAAGAGGAAAAGTGTGTAAATGAGTTGATCAAAAGCAAATGTTCAGGCAATAGGATAAACATTAAGGGGATTCATAAGGACTAGAAAGATAAGATTTCTTCCCTTCTCACACTTTTTATCACTTTCTCTCCTCCTCAGTGGAAAATAGTGGGATTTCCGGCATAGTAACACTCCAAGGTTGTGCTATTAAAAAGACTACAATTTAGTAAGAGCAAAGTTGATTTGTCTCATACATGCACCATTCTGATTAACTTTGAAAAACTTAAATCTGCTAGGTGAGCCCTCCCAAGGATTATCTTAAACTGACACCTTCTTCCAAGGGAGTTAAGACCTAGAGATGAACAGAGAGAGGCAGAAAACAGTGGAGGCAACTGATGTGAGGTGAATACATTGTGCACTGGAGTCTGCTTCTGTATGAACTGATGGGAACCTCAATGCAGCATTCTCAGAATTCTATTTGTGTTCCAGATGCAAATTATTATTAATTATTTTCCTTCTGGTACCTGCACCCCCTTTCAGTATCACAGAGGCATAATGAGCCAACACTTGCCGCTCAGGTCACCTAGAATTATTTCTCAAACAGCACCATAAACAAGGTATATTTGTTTATCTGGAATTTTTTTCTTTAGGTTTTTCTTGAAGGCAAACAACCAGAACCACAAGCAGTTTTACAAATGGTAGTATAGTCCTTCTAGTTTTATTTTTACAGTCTGGTTGTTTCTAAGGCCAATAATTCAGCAGGTTGAGATACTCAGGGTAGATGGCAATCACAATCATTATCCAAAGGCAAAACTGCTAGCTCAGAACCTATCAGGCTATTGCTAGAGTTTTTTTTCATTTTTTCTAATGATAGTACCCTATTCAGACATATATACCAGGATTATCTATTACTTCTATGCTGATTCACACAGGTTTAAAAGGACTTTCTTTAGTTTTCTCTGATAATCCTAGCATTTGGCCACCTGAGGAACTTAATGTCAGGTGCAAAACCCAGAGATTGTATCCTGCACTCCCTTCCCTGGAACCATATGTTTTTCACATCTGCATTAAAAGGGGACTATTTATTATCTTTGTTTTTTTTTTTTTAAGATTTTATTTATTTATTTGACAGAGAGACAGCCAGCAAGAGAGGGAACACAAGCAGGGGGAGTGGGAGAGGAAGAAGCAGGCTCCTAGCGGAGGAGCCTTGTGTGGGGCTCAACCCCAGAACTCTGGGATAATGCCCTGAGCCGAAGGCAGCCGCTTAATGACCGTGCCACCCAGGCGCCCCTATTATCTTTGTTTTTAAGCAGAGTAATCACTGTAGTGGGAATGCATTTTGTGTTTGATACTTGAATATATAGTCAAGAGAAGGGCACATTTACTTCAGATGAATTTAGGTCTAGAGCACCTTTCTAGATCAATTATTGAAGAAGAATTCATAAAACGAAATTACAACAGCTGCTTGAAGAAAATGAAGGCAAAGATTAAGAAGCAGATGAACTAAAATATATGCCAAGTATCTTATTTACTTTAGATGTGTTAACTTGCTTAATTTAACAGCAATTCTGTGAAGTAAATATATTCCCCAAAAGAGGCATCTTTGACTCAGGAAGGACAAATATGTTACCCAAATAATAGAGCTAAATTCTAACCCAGTTTCAACTTGACTTCAAAGCCAGTAGGTACTGGTAAGTATCTCCCAAAGCATGTTTCAAGAAACAATAGTGCCACGGAAAGTTGAGAACCAGTATTTGCAAACCCAAACAAATAAGTTCAGAAGACCCTGGGTTAAACAAAGTTAGTTATTCTTTTAACTGCAAAATGAGACATTTATATACTATGATGTTAGACGAGATATATTTATACAGCATTTCCACAACTCATTTGACCACTGAAGCCCTTTGCACAAGCATCTTGGGATACTAATATGTGTTCCATGGAATACTCTGAGAAACAGTCTGACTCTCTGCTCTAGCACTCACAAACGGAATCAATATTAACATTAGAAACTCAGATGAGCTTTTACACTTACAAGTTTTCATTAAGCTTTGCATATGTAGATCAATGAGGATCAAGCGTCTAAACAGAAAATATGCTAGCCCGTGTTCTTGCTGTCTATCACACAGTATAGTGGACCATTTTAAGTCAAATAGACAAAATGGTTCACTTGCCAAAATAAAGGAGAACATGCAACAAAGGTCCATAGTGTAGTAAAGTGAAATAAAATTCTTGCCAAGTCAACCTTTGCAAAGGAAAAAAAAGAGAAGGAAGATGTGATGATGGTAAACAGCTCTATCAAAGAGTTTTAGGAAAAGAATTTAATAAATTTTCTATTGTAAATAATGTACAATAAAGCAGGCTATTTGACCTTCTCCAATGATTTTAGTTGAAGAAATGTAATCCTGGGGGACAATGTTCACGGAAAACTGTCCATCAAGATGACGGTATTCATTATATTCACCAAAGTGTGCTTGAGGCCGAACAGAACATGACTTACACAAAGCAAATCCCACAGCATCCTTTCCTGGAACAAAAGCTAGCTGGTTTTAAAACTGAATTGGCAGAAGGTACAATGGTAATCACTTCAATTTTCAGATATGGGGATATTTTACAATTCAAGCCAGTTGTTTTATATACATATATACACGTGTGTGTGTTTATATATAGGCTTATATACATATACATATAAGCACACACACATACACATTCTGCTTTCTTTCTCTCCCTTCTTCCTTTTATCTGGAAGTTCCTGTAAGACCTCAAGCTGGCCCTTACTGAAGGAAGCTGATGTTTTCACTTGTCCATAAATCATCTTGAATAAGGTTATTCTGAATTATTTCTCATAGGCTGTGCACGACAGTTGAGCTTTACAGACTTGGATTTGACTCCAAGTCACAACACAAAATAGTTATGAGACCTCACTCAAGTTATTTAACTTTTTTAACATTCAGTTTCCTCTCTGCAAAAAAGACTTGCTGTGAATATCAAATTATATGTTATTGTAAAATGTGCAGCAGGGTTTTGGGCATATAAGAAATAGTAGCTATTACTAAGTTCTGACTGTTGTGAACATGAGCCCATCTAACATTGACAAAGGAAATCTACAGTACTGTACTGTTCTTCTCAAATGTCTTCACAGAGGTATCTTTAACAACAAAGAACAATAACTTATATCCCACCACTTACATTCCCAAGGTACTTGAGTCCTTAGGCCCAACACAGAAAAATGAAGACATTTCTTTAGTATGTTTTCATTTTCTAAAACCATGTAAATTTTGTTTTATATTCAATAATACATCCTTGTTTATTTTAATATAAAAATACTTTCAAATTACTTACCACTAAGGAAAATTAATGGTTGCAGAAGACACCACGCAGCAAATAACAGCGTTTGAGAAACACAAGTTTCACGAGTCTATTTTAGGTCATACAATCAGTTTGTAGTTAATTCCCCTTCACTGTAAGCTTGGGCTGTGTTCTACAATTTCTTAATCGTAAATATTTATTGAATGTTGCCCTGACTATGCTCACGGGGGTTGGATAAGCCTAATAAGAACCCTTCTCATTAAGGGTTTTAATGAGAAGGGTGGTGGGTTGAAATAGTATCATAAGAAGTAGAATAAAAATCATAGTCAAGAAAAGGAAAAGAACAGTTAAGCAAGAGCCTTGAGTCAAGTAGAAAATAATGAGGTCAAAAGAGAAGTTAAGTATACCAAGAAATGGATCAAGGCAAGCAAATCAGGAAGAAGGCTATGAATGACAGGTTCCTATACTGACTATGTAGCACGGGAACAAGTAAACTAGGGCAATGCTTATCACAACGCTAGGTGCCATAATCTACGCAAGCCAAAAAGGCAAGCTCTTTATCCTTTAAAATCTAACAATTTTAATGTAAAGTTCGATGATTCATTAGTTGCGTATAACACCCAGTGCACCATGCAATACGTGCCCTCCTTACTACCCATCAGAAACCAGGGATGTACTGTATGGTGACTAACATAATAAAAAAACATTAAAATAAAAAAATATATAACAATTTTAAATGAGACAATAAAGACAAACATAAAATATTTTTATCTTTTCTCTGTTTTAGAATCCAATACTAAAATAGCTAACATCTACTGAAACAGTACCAGGCATCGGGCCCTTTTCTAAACACTTTACAACCACTAACTCAGTTAATCCTTAACAAAAGTGGATATAATCAATTATTTCATTTTACTGATACAGAAATAAGCTTAAAGAGGTTAAATAACTTGCCCAAGATTATATATCTAATAAGCAAAAAAGCCAAGATTCAAGTTCAGGTAATCTAGTTCGGTGTCCTTATACTTAACCACCAAACTATCATGCAATTAGAAAGTGGAATAAGGGGGCACCTGGGTGGCTCAGTCATTAAGCAGCTGCCTTTGGCTCAGGTCATGATCCCAGGGTCCTGGGATCAAGCCCCGCATCAGACTCCCTGCTCAGCAGGAAACCTGCTTCTCTCACTCCCACTCCTCCTGCTTGTGTTCCCTCTCTCGCTGTCTCTCTCTGTCAAATAAATAAATAAAATATTTTTTAAAAAGAAAAAGAAAAGAAGGAAAGAAAGTGGAATAAGGACTAAGAAAAAAAATGAGATCACAGGGATTGGTGGCTGAAATATCCTAGAGAAGAATGATATATTTGTCAGAGACTTTCAGTGCAAGGGAAGGAACACCAACTAAAAATAGTTTAAGTATAAAAGGTTGAATTAATCCATGAAACTGATTAATTCAGAGGTTACTAGATTCAGACACAACTGGATCAAGTAACGCAAATTATGTTATTAGCTCTCTCTCTCTAACCTGCCCCATCTCTCAACTTTGATTTTCTCTGTGTATTATTCTAATTCTATCGTATTACAAATTTACCCATGGATTTCCTCAATGCATCCAAGGAAGCTGGCCCATCATAAAGCTCATCTCAAAAATCCGTAGAAAAGAGAATGTCTCTCTCCAATCCCAGGGAAGGATTATGATTGATTCTGCTTGGATCCCCAAACAAATTATTCTGACCTAAAAAAGGAGAATTAAGCTTGGCCAGGCCTAAGTGACAATGGACGTTCAGACATGGGTATTTTTTATACAAGGGGAGGGGAGTAGAGGGATAAGAGAAAAAGAGATCTGTTAGCTAGAAACAATAGCTAGTAATACAGTCCATTACAAATGGCATATGGAATTTGCTTGTCTTGAGTCATGGGACAATATGGTAGACCTAGTAGTTTGGCTGAGCTGAGACAGGCAATTGACTTTCAAACTAGCCCTAATAACAATCATAGTGATTTCAAGACTAAGCAATTATGCACCACTTTACAGTTGGAAAGCATTTTCCACACATTACTTCTTTTGAAAAAAAAATGATTCACTTTCCTTTCACTTTTGCCAGAAGATGGGTTCTCGTTTGCTGTCATCTCTTCGGAGATTTACTCTAAGAAATATTGATTAAAATGTCTAATGTTTCACTTCTCCAAAACCAGCTTTATAGGATATGGATGATATAAACACTCCAGAAGCTACACCATTTAGCCTTGATCTCAGCAACTGCCCTTTAACACAATACTCTGAACCTCCCACATCTGAAGCTACTCTCACCGAGCCATTAGTCAACATTTAAGAATCTACTGGGCAATGCCCTACTGATAAAGCTAAAGTAAAATTTTTTAGTGTCTGAAATAGGACCCATTAGTCTCGGCATATAAACTCATGCATGCTATAAATGTAAGGTTGAGACTATAAAAAGAGTGCTGATGTCAAAACTATTTTAAATTTATAATGTTTACATGAAGCATCTCAATGCGGAAAATTAAAGTAAACTACAGGCATGGATACCAGCAAAATGTTCAGCATGTTTCGGGTAGTTAACACAGATTAACAACATGAGTAAAGTGATATATCTAGCCTGACGCAAACATCAGTGTGGGCGATGGCTGCTGCTTCCCTGGTGTCCACACTGGCCACCCAACCACTCTGTCCCGCACAGAGCTATTGCCTTCCACCTCTTGGTAGCTGGAAATAAAGTTGTTGTCACTTCTGGAAGGAAGCTGGCCCAGGAGATCAAGCAGGAAGTACAGCAGCAGATGGAAGAATGGGTGGCATTGGGTGACAAACGGCCACACCTGAGTGTGGTTCTGGTTGGTGAGAATCCAGCAAGTCACTCCTACGTCCTCAACAAAACCAAGGCAGCTGCAGAAGTGGGAATCAACAGTGAGACAATTGTGAAAACAGCTTCAATTTCCGAGGAAGAACTGTTGAATTTAATCAATAATCTAAATAACGATGGTAACACAGATGGCCTCCTTGTTCTGCTGCCTCTTCCAGAGCACACTGAGGAGAGAAAGATCTGCAATGCTGTTTCTCCACACAAGGATGTTGATGGATTTCATGTAATTAATTTAGGATGAACACGTTTGGACCAGTATTCCATGTTATTGGCTACCCCATGGGGTGTCCGGAAAATAATTAAATGAACTAGCATTCCATCCCTACGGAAGAATGTGGTTGTGGGTGGGAGGTCAAAAAATGTTGGAATGCCCATTGCAACAGTACTACACACAGGTGAGGCACAGGAATGCCCTGAAGGTGATTCCACTCTTATGATATTTCATTGATACACTCCCAAAGACCAACTAAAGAAACATATAATTCTTGCAGACATTGTGGTCTCTGCTGCAGACAGTCCAAATCCAATCACAGCAGATATGATCCAGAAGGGAGCAGCAGCCATCCACATGGGAACAGAGTTCAAAGTCCCATAACTCCTAAACCCAAGTTGGTTGGAGATGTGGATTTTGAAAGAGTCAGAAAGAAAGCTAGTTACATCACTCCAGTCCTTGGGGGTGTTGGTCCCATGGCAGTGGCGATGCTAATGAAGAATAATTATTGCTGCAAAAAAGGCACTGAGGCTTGAAGAGCAGCAAGTACTGAAACCTAGGGAGCATGGACTAGCAACTCCATGGAGGAAGGTAGGAGGAACATTAATTAACTGTTGTGTCTTCTGTCATGAACAACACTCCAAGCCAGTTCAAGAGGCAAAACAGGCCAATAGATATGCAATATTTTTTTAATTTATTTTACTGAAATGGTTTAAAATGCTTTGTATTTACTGAAAGCTTAAATGGGTGGGTGTTTGTGCACATAGCTCTGTAGTACCTCACCACGGAGCATGCCAGTACCATGCTGGCTGGTGTGATCCAGCAAAGAGAAGCCATTACCCTATTGATTAACATGGAGGACATCGTCATGTTGAAAATGGATGCTTAACTTTGTCAACCCACTTCAGTAAAAATCTGCCTTTTCTAGGATTGCATTTCCCAAGTGCTAGTCCAGTAAGAACTGATACTCACTTTAGGTTCCAAATCTTTACAAGTTCAACCGGTCAAACCAAAGGAAAAATGTTGCTTGAGAAAATTAGGGAAAAGGTAAAAAGGAAGAGATGGAAATTGAGCAGAAAAAAATTACTCTATTTTTCACATATAACATGTAAAAACTACATGTTAATAGTGTCCTTAGCTGTTATGCCATGGCTTAGTCATTGGGAAAATGTTCAGGATTGTTCCATATACTGTCAGCCTCATTTTATGTGTGTTACATCCATGAGGTTTCTCCGTTTTCTTCTAGGATTAAAAGGCTTATTTTATAGATTATTTGTGTATTTTATCATATTTGGCTTTTCCTACACCCTTAAACTTCATTGTTACATCTTTGTACTGATGGGACCGTCTATATTGGTACAACCTGAAACCTATTTTTGATAAACAAAACTTGGGCTTGATAATCATTAGGGCAGCTTGTATAAGTATGCAACTTAGTTTTCCACCAAAGACTTGTCAGTAGCTGCCTGCTTTTCTCTGATGTACCTGTTGGCTTTTCCCAATGGGTTTTTTAGAACTCGAGTTAATACTGAATTTAATCAGACCTTCTGATTAAAAGGGTTTTTTGTGTTTGTTTCACAGGGTTTTTTTTAAATAAAACATTTCTGGGGGCACCTGGGTGGCTTGGTCAGTTAAGCATCTGCCTTCGGCTCAGGTCATGATCCCAGGGTCCTGGAATCGAGCCCTGCATCAGGCTCCCTGCTCGTGGGGAGCCTGCTTCTCCCTCTACCCTTCCCCCCTGCTCATGATCTCTTTGTCTCTCTCTCTCAATTAAATAAAATCTTTAAAAAAAAAAAAAAGAAAACATTTCTGACTGGTTTGGGGGATGAAAAAAGATATATTTAGTTAGTTTAGGAGCAAGTATTTCTTGAGTGCCTGCCATGGACCAGGCACTGTGTTTGAAACCAGGCATAAAAATATAAGTAATATCTCTGTACTTGAGGCACTTAATATTTAGGAGAGAACAACACATACACATAGTGGCAATATAATAGGGTATTTGCTGAGCAAGAGGAATACTCGGGGTATTAAGGACGACTCAGGGTACTAAGACGGTACAGAAAAGGGGGAAACTGACCCAGTTTGGAGATCAGGTATAGGCTTCCTAGAAATTATAATGCCTGAGGTGAGTTCTGAAAAAAAGGGTAAGAATATCCATGTGAAGGAAAAGTAGTAGGAACATTCAAGGCAAAAGGAAAAAAAGTGAACAAATGTGTAGAAATATGGAACAGCATGAGGTATGCTAAGACAAACACACAGTTCCGATCTAAGTGTAAATTATAAGTCATGAAGTTGGGGGAGATGAAGTTGAAGAAGTAGTGTTATGGACTAAATGCTTGTGTCTCCCCAAATTCATATGTTGAAGCTCTAACCCCAAATGTGATAATATTGAGAGATGAGACCTTTCAGTGGTAATTAGGTTTAGATGAGGTCATGAAGGTGGACCCCTGCTGCTGGGATTAGTGCCTCCATAAGAAGAGGAGAAGACACCAGAACTTCCTCTTCCACCACATGAGGACACAGCAAGAAGGCAGCCATTTGCAAGGTAGGAAGAGGGTTCTCACTGAAAACCAAATCTGCTGGCACCCTGATCTTGGAACTCCCAGCCTCCAGAACTGTGAGAAATAAATGTCTGTTGGTTAAGCCACCCAATCCATGGTATTTTGCTATAGTAGCCCAAGCCAAATGAGATAGGTAGGTAGGAATTAGTTCATGAAAGGCCCCAAATACTTTATGGAGGAGCTTCCACTTTACTTTATGAGCAATGGCAAGTCACTGAAGGGTTGAAAGCAGAAGCAAAAGTCAGGGTTATATTTAGATGAGTTACTGGCAACTATGCTGAGCATGATCACAAATCATATAGCAGAGTCACCCACGAAGAGACACTGTAGTTAGTGAAGGAGAGAGGGGTTTACAGCTTGTAGTGGTATAAACAAAAAGGGATAAAAATTCAACCAATTTGTAGGAAGAGATAAAAATAATCAGATTGTGGTAATTATTGTGTGGGCAGTGAGTGGGCTCATGAAGAGTCAAGAGTCATACCTGATTTTTACACCTAGAGAAATGGGTAGATCGCAGTAAAAATGAAGGATATCAGGAAAACAGGAAGAGGAACAGGATGGGGAGCAAAGAGGAGAGGAAAAAGACATGTAATGTTTAACATGCCTGCAGAATATCCATGTATATCCAGCAAAAAGTTGTTTTCGAGCCTCATTCTCAGTAGAGAGGCAGAAATGCAAATCTGTATAACATGAGAGACAAAGAGATTTCATAAGCTTCTAGAGAATAAAGAAGAAAACCCACGTAAATAATCAGAAATCATAATGGCTTTAGACCTCTTAAAAACAAGAATGAAATTCTAAAGACAATGAACCTGAAGGCTGTGGTCCCGCATACGTCTCATATGCAGTACCTGTAATTAAGTCTAGAAGGAGAGGCAAGTCTTGAAAATAATTGTGGGTGTTGGTTTTGTAAGGTGGACTAAAATGGAATCTAATACATACAAATCCAATCAAGAGTGAGAGCTGAACTGGCAAGAAAGTCACACCCTAGACTAAAAAGAAGTGAAACTGCTGAAGAGGTAAAACACCCCAAGGGCTCTTAACTTGCTAGAGGCAGAAAGCAAGCTATGAAGGCCGCTCAGGCACCAAAACTGGTGTATTCCAATGCTCTCTCTTTAGAAATAGTCAAGGACAGAGATGGAAAAGGAAGAATGACTCAGAAGGCGGAGGAAATCTTACAGAAACAGAGTTAAAAAAAAAAAAAAACAAGGGGGAGAAAATATTAGGAAATTAGAGAACAAGTATACTGTAATAGGAGTTCCAAAGAAGGAAATTGGGGGGAAAAAATGGAGATGAGGAAATCACTGAATAAATAACTCAAGAACATTTCTCAGAACTCAAGGACATGAGTCTGCAGACTGAAAGGGCCCACCATATACACAAATAGACTAGTACTGAGGTATATCATACATTTTCAGAATATGGGAGGAAAGAGAAGATTCTACAAGTTTTCTAAGAAAAAAAAGCTTATATGAAAAGGATAGAAATCAGAATGCCTTCAGACCTCTCACAGCAACACTGGAAACGAGAAGAGTGGGAAAATGTCTGCAAGATTATGAAAAAAAAAATTATTTCCAATCTATAGTACAATACTGAGGCAAACTATTGATCAAATGGGATATGGGCACCTACGTGGCACAGTCTACTGAGCGTCCCACTCTTGGTTTCAACTCGGGTCCTGGTCTTAGGGTTGTGGGATTGAGACCTGAGTCAGGCTCCATGCTCAGCATGGGGCCTGCTTGAGATTCTCTCTCTCTCCCTCTCTCTCTGTCCCTTGCGCTTGTGCTCTCTTTCTCAAATAAATAAATAAATCTTTTTTAAAATGTGAGACTAGAATAAGATTGTTTTTAGATATTCAAAGTCTGAAAAATATTTACTTCCCATGCACAATTTCTCAGGAAGCTACGCCCTACCAAATGCAGAGAGTAATCCAAGGAAAAGGAAGTTATGGAATATAAGAAATAGAATATTCAACACATGAGAAGGCAAAGGAAATGGTGAATGAAGACCCCAGGAAGACAGCAGTATGCTAGCTGTATAGAGGGCAACTAGTTCAGGTCTGAGTAGTGTTCTCTAAGGTTACACTTGCTGAGTAAGTTATGATATCATTACCAAAATGGTTGAATGGACCAAATGCTGAGAATATTCATTGCACCCTCAAAGAAGTTCTGCTTTTGCAAACCTCTGAGAACTGGAGGCTGGCTAATGTGAATTTGAAATCCAAAAAATAAAGAGGACTATATTCCTATTAAAACCAGAAGTTGGCTCAAGACAACTCTGCCCATAACCCATTGTGGTGAGACCTACATCTTCCAAGACTAATTCATGATCTTGCCCACTTACCTTTCCAGGAATGCCTAAATTCTCAGAGAAGCAGAAGCCAGATTATGACCTGGAAACTCTATTTATAGGTTTTCTTCTGAAAGCCTGCATCTATCAATGGTAGTATTATCCTCTCTGGCATAGCTAGGTTTGTACTCACTACTATCTCTTTATGTTATCACCCTTCACATTTTTTTACATGAAAATAATCATAAATAAAAATAATAAAATATTAAACTGAGAATAAAAGAGAAAAGGAAAACATCTATAGGGATGTAGATCAATCTTATCATAGTGGCATATTTTTCAGAGTCCAGTCAGCAAAACAGAAAACTAATTTATTACATTGCAAACACAGGAGTTATTTAACACAGGAGTTAGAAGGCTAAGAGAATGCAAAGGAAACACTAAGGGAAACCAGAAGTAATAACTGCAAGAAAAAGCTACCATATTCTTGGTCCGCGCAACAAAGGGGAGATGGGGTTACAAGAATCCAGATACATAAAGCAGGGGCCTGGAGGAGTGAGTTCAGTTATTTGTAGGGATCCTGTCTGTTTCATCTGTACTTCTGAGGAGTCCCTGAGGCTGGTTCCGGAACTGCCACAAGAACATGGAGACTGGAGCAAATTACCACTGCTGGGACGAATACTGAATGGAATGGGAAAAAACTGAGAAGTGCCTTCTCCCTCTCCCCGCCCCCCATTGATAAAAACCTTCCAGGAAGCCATCTGGTAAACCAATCTGGGAAATGTCATTGGCAGAGGCACAGCCCCAGCTGCCCCAGCCACAGCATCTCAGAGTAAAGGAAGGCAAACTTGTTGCTGAGGACTCCAGATATTAACTAGCTCAGCTGGCTACATCTGGAGATGAAACTAAAGGTGGGGAAGGGTTTTGCTTTTTCTCTGTCATTTGAATCTTTTACAAGATATACCTACATTTTACTTGAAATTTTAAAATGAAAGATCTTTAAAGGAAGCTTTAAGTTGATTATCAAATGAAGTATATTTATATTTGTCCAATACACTCATGAAAGGAATAAAATTGTTTCATAAGAAAGATAACATTTTCTTTCACATTACGCAATATCTACTACAGTGCCATACGGCATGAAGAAATTTCTAAATAACTAATTTAAAACAGGTTTTTTATATTCAAATATATTTTATGGTGAATAACTAAAAATACAAAAATGCAAAGTTCCCATGCTTTGTCAAAGGACTGAAAATGTGCTATATATTGGTAATGAGGAGTTAAGGTCAAGACACTGAGCCCAAAAGCCTTGGCCTTGGACTCCTGCTCCACCACTTACTATTTGGGCAAATTGCTTCATCTTTCAAAGACTCAGTTTCCTCAATCTATAAAATGAAGAAAAGATTCCCAGATGAAAACATGGCAGCATCTTAACTGAGAATAGATTAAATGGTTGCCACAAAAGAGAGCACAAAATAACAGGATTTTAGAAATCATTGATTGAAAAGATTGAAAATTATTAGAACAGATAATTTTTTTCACCTAAGATGTGTATTTCTCTAGATCTGGGTTGATTGCTTTTCCTAAACTGAGAACACAAGCAGAGGCAATAAAGGATTTGTTCATTAGAGATTTGATGCTATTATTTGAATATGTCTAATTTATGGAAAGTATAATATGCTGGATGCTGTGTTAATCTCCGCCTAAGAAAAGCTTAACTGGTTGGCTCATACAGTCATAAACTCAAGACACCACCAACACACACACAAGCTAAGTATGTCCTTGGCTTTGGGACCGCCATTGCTATTTGCAGAGACTAGTGATGTTTGCCTGATTCCAAGACAACACGAATTACTTCAGTCTTTGTTCAAATTTCATCTTGGATTGCTGTGTATCAAATTTTTTGGTTTGCTGACATTGTTTTCCAGCCCTGCACAGTTCTGTCATGTTTTAAGGCTGGGTTTCCATTTGTCCTTACATTTTCACTGCCACCTTGTAGCTACTCACTAAATTCCCCAATGTTTCGGCTAATCAGGGTGTATATATATAAATATCACTAGATATGATGGTAAACCTAAGCATTGGTTTTAGTCATTCACTCATTCATTCTTAAATTCATACATTTATTGTCTTCTAAATATTGATCCCCATGCTTGATGCTGTATATATATAAATAAATAAGGCAATATACTTGACCTCAAAGACATCTATCTAGAAAAGGAAAAGGACACAGAAACAGAAAATTAAAATACACTGAAAAAGATTTTAAAACAAAGAGACTTCAGAGAGGTAAGAAGAAAAGATAGATCCTGGAGGAGGTCAATTTTATATTTATAACAACTCCAGAAATTTTAGCAGTATGAATATTAGATGCTATCTACTCTAGGATCCGAAGAAATCCTAGGGTGCCTCACTGGCACAGTTGGTTACACATCTGACTCTTGGTTTCAGCTCAGGATGTGATCTCAGGATTGTGAGATAGAGCCCTGTGTTGGGTTCTATACTCAGCACAGAATGTGCTTAAGAGTCTCTCTGCCCATCTACCTTCCCCTCTCTCTCTCTCAAATAAATAAAAATAAATCTTTAAAATAAATACTTACATACATACATCCATACATCCCTAGCTAATTTTGCATTTTCCCTAAAAGACTCACCCAAACCCCACTGCCTTTTTTATGTGTGGCTAGTGTTTATGTGTACATGCGGGTGTCTCTCTGTGAGTTGCTATTGTTGCATTACTAATACTGTTGTTGTGTTGTTTTTGTTAATATTTTCCTTTTTGTTCTTTGCTACACAGATACATGAATTTGTTAACTGCCCCCCACCCTGTATTGCCAAAGAAGTCCCAGGTCATGTGAAATGTTCCCTTTGAAATCAGACCTTGGTCACCAACTGACAGTCAATATCCTACTACTAACTCAGTGAAGAGTACAATTCACAATACTTGTTTGAGATAAATACTTTAAACTGACACAGGTCAGAATGGCTAAAATTAACAACTCAGGAAACAAAAGATGTTGACAAGGATTCAGAGAAAGGGGAACCCTCTTACACTGCTGGTGGGAATGCAAACTGATGTAGCCACTCTGGAAAACAGTATGGAGGTGCCTCAAAAAGTTAAAAATAGAACTACCTATGGCCCAGCAGTTGCACTACTAGGTATTTATCTGAAGGATATAAACATAGTGATTTGAAGGGGTACATGCAACCCAATGCTTATAGCAGAGCCCAGATGTCCACTGACAGATGAATAGATAAAAATACAATGGAATATTACTCAGCCATCAAAAAGAATGAAATCTTGCCATTTGCAATGACATGGATAGAACTAGAAGGTATTATGCTAAGCGAAGTAAGTCAGTCAGAGACAGACAAATAACATATGATTTCACTCATATATGGAATTTAAGAAACAAAACAGATGAACATAGGGGAAGGGAAAGAAAAATAAAATAATATAAAAACAGAGAGGGAAGCAAACCATAAGAGACTCTAAACTCTAGGGAACAAACTGAGGATTGCTGGGGGGGAAGTGGGTAGTGGGATGGGGTAATTGGGTTATGGGCATTAAGGAGGGCACTTGATAGAATGAGCACTGGGTGTTACACAAAACTGATAAATCACTAAATTCTACCCCTGAAATTAATAATACATTATATGTTAACGAAATTGAATTTAAATAAAAAATTTTTTAAAACTTATTTTGAAACATGAAGAGGTGTACTAACCTCGTTCAGGGCTTCTCAATCTAATCTAATCTCACTACTGAAATTTTGGGCCAGGTAATCCTTTGTTTCAGGAGGCTGCCCTGCACATTACAGAATGTTTAGCAGTGTCTGTGGTTTCTCCTGGATGCCAGTAAAAGTCATGACCATCAAAAATGTCTCCGGACATTGCCAAATACCTCTTTGGAGGCAAAATCACACACAATTGAGAACCACTGTCCTAGTCGAAGCACATATGTCAGTTTAGCTGACCACTCGAGAGCCGACTCTCCAAACAACTGTCTTGCAGATTATAGAGATATTTGAATAGTTCTGGCACTATTTGCTGGGACTTTTAAATTCTTGAGATGGTTCCCAGTTGTGAATGGATCTGACATGAGGATACATACAAATAACCATAATTACAGATTAAAGCAATAAATTATTGAGTATCTGAAATTTGGCAGGCAGTGCAGCAGCTGATTTACATGACAGCAGTGTGCACTGAGCAATTACTATGTGTCCAGTAAATAAGTTATTACATTCATTATCTCATTTAAATTTCACAACAACCTTATGATATAGATGATATCTTTATTCCAGTATTACAGATAAGGAAACTGAGGTTTAGAAAGGTTAAATTGGAACTTTTAGTCAAAATGGTCAGCTAAACTGACATAGGAAACCAACACCTTCTATTACCACAAAAACAGAATTGCTGGATTTAGAAAAAATATAGTTCTTAATTTAAAATTTATAGTAAAAACAAACTGAGGGCTTCAGGGGGGGATTGGAATAGGCTGGTGATGGGTATTAAGGAGGGCACGTATTGCATGATGCACTGGGTGTTATATGCAAATAATGAATCATGGAACATTGCATCAAAAACTGGGGATGCCCTGTATGGTGACTAATATAACAAAATAAAAATTATTTTTAAAAAAGTAAAGAAATAAAATTTATAGTAAAGATTCAAAGCAAGAAATGTTATTTTGCAGGTGCCAGAAGTGAGAAGGGAATACAGCTGTAAAAGAATATTGAAATCAGATGGGTATAATGAAATCACTGGGGTCTGAGATACTAATACTCTGACAGAAAACTGATATTAAAGTCTCCGAATAAAGTCAGAAGTCAGGAAAATCCCTTGGCAAAGTTCTACCTAGTAAAAATATGGCATGATTATAAGCCATCTACCCTGAGCCTTGGATGGAAAAAGTCTACCTCAAGAGATAAGATTCTCCAGCCTACATCTAGCAAAAGTGTAATATCCAAATTTGTTCATGACTTGCAGGGAGACCCAGAGCTAAAAAACTAACATAAAAACATTTCCAAAATGAGTGAATATATAGGACTACATCAGAAGCAGCTATAAAATGATCAATAGGGTCACTTCCACGAATAAAAAAAAAAAAAGAAACCAAACAACAGAGTTCCATCAAGAAAAATTAGTGTTAAATTTTAAGAGTGGCAATTTGAAATACTGAATTTTCTACTTTAACTCTCCAAGTGACACATATATTAACCTCTATACAACTAGTATGTTTATAGCAATGAATCCATAATTTTCTATTTTCTCAACAAACATTCTAGAGCGTCTACTATATGCAAGGTGCTAGGCTGACAGTACGGTCCTCAAAGAACTCACATTTCAATTACTTGCCTTTTTAAAAAATGTATTTATTTTTAATGTGGCAAAATACACATAAAATTTATCATTTTTACCATTTTTAAGTGTACAGTTCAGTGGCATTAAGTACATTCACACTGTTGTGCAACCATCACCACAATCCATCCCCAGAAGTTTTCCATCATCCCACACTGAACTTCTGTACCTATTAAACAATAATTCTTCAGTCCCTTCTTCCCCTGCTCCCATTACCACTAGTCTACTTTCTGTCTCTATTAATTTTACTAGTCTAGGTACCTTATATAAGTACAATAATACAATATTTGTTCTTTCATGTCTGGCTTATTTCATTTAGCATAATGTCTTCAATCTCCATCCAAGTTGTGACATGTGTTAGAATTTCAATCCTTTTTAAGGCTAAAATAATGTTCTGTTGTATGTATATATTACATTTTGTTTATCCTCAATTACTTTAATTTTAAATAGCTAATCTCTCATTTTATTTCTTTCAAAGAGATAGCATAAGGCTTTTAAAATTACTTTTTCAAGCTAGTGTCTGTAGCCTCACAGTAGCTCCCTAGATGCAGTTTCCTGCTTTTGCTGCCACCCCTCAAAGTACAAGGTGCTCTCTTCTATGATTTTAGTTTTTGAAACAATTCCTGACCCTCTGTATTTCTCTTTATAAGAGACAGTTATACACACTTTCAGGTGTCTTTTTTTGAAGTAATATTTTCTAGCTTATGTATAGTCAGAAACATTTCATTAGCCAATTTCAGGCACGTAAAGAATTCAGTTTGGGGATCAGTTCTTACTGGTTTCTTCATTTGGGTAGTATCACTAGTCCACCTGGGACTATTCTGCCATAGTTCATTTTGCTCCAGGACCAGTGTGCCTAGCTCTCCAATCTGTTTAGATACCCTTCTCAGTTTCTGACTGTAGCTCATTCTCTCACGTTTTATTACGTTCATTCTTTTTTTGTCTTAAAAAAAAAAAAGAGCTGACCAAAACTATAAAGCATTTAAGAAAAATATTGCCTTGGGGCGCCAGGGTGGCACAGCGGTTAAGCGTCTGCCTTCGGCTCAGGGCGTGATCCCGGCGTTACGGGATGGAGCCCCACATCAGGCTCCTCTGCTATGAGCCTGCTTCTTCCTCTCCCACTCCCCCTGCTTGTGTTCCCTCTCTCGCTGGCTGTCTCTATCTCTGTCAAATAAATAAATAAAATCTTTAAAAAAAATATATTGCCTTGAGTAGTCAGCAGAGACTGAAGAATCATTATTAACAGAGCAATCAAGAAAGACTTCAAAATAATACAATTGTCATTTTATAATATCCAATGGGGGGGGGAAGGAAATGAAACCCTAAAGAAAGAATATCATTAAAGGTGGATGTGGGGAGTGCCTGAGTGGCTCAGTGAGTTAGGCAGCTGACCTGAGATTTTGGCTCGGGTCATGATTGCATAGGTTGTGGGATTAAGCCCTGTGTGGGACTCCACACTCAGGAGGGAGTCTGCTGAAATTCTCTCTCTTCCTCTCCCTCTGCCCACCCCCCCACTCTCCTTGTCAAATAAATAAATCTTTAAAAAAAAGAGGTGGATGTAGAAAACAAAATTCTTTAAATCTAAATATAGTCATTGAAATTAAAAAAAAAAAAATCAATACGATAAACAAAAGATTCCCCTGAGAAGAGAATCCCTGAACAGAAGTGAGCTCTGCAGGAATCATCCAGAACATAGTATAAAGGGTTACAGAGAGAAAAATATGAGAGCTTAAAAGACATGGAAGATCGAAAAAGAAATTCCTACATTCATTTCGTAGGCATACTAGAGAGGGAAAAAATGAGAGAATAGAAGTAAATATTTGAAAAAGATGTTGGCTGAGAAATTTTCAGATCTGAAAAAAGGTATGAGAAGACATGAGTCATCAGACTAAACCTGACTCTAAACACTATGCTATATAGCACATCCTCACAAAAACTTATACAATAACCACCATTATTTATTGTCTACTGTTAGCAGGTCAGTTGATATCAATGCTTCTCAACTAGGAACAATTTTGGCCCCCAGAAGATATTGGTGATGTCTGGAGATAGTTTTTGGTTGTCACAACTGAGAGATGAGGGTGGTAGGGAAAGGGTTTACCTCAGCATCTAATGGATAGATGGCACTGATACTGCTAAAAAGCCTACCACGCACTGGTTAGCCTTCACAATGAAGAGCTCTCTGGTACAAAACGTCAATAGTACTGAGGCTGAGAAAACCTGCTTTACATATATCGACACTAATACTCACAATCCAACAGGAGATATTATTCCTGATGAAGAAACTGAGAAAAAAATGGCTTAAGTAACTTGCCCAAGGCCACGCAGCTAATAGAGTAGAGCTGAGATCCAAATCCACATTGTTCTTACTCCAAAACCCATAGCCTTCAAACTGTATTTTGTGCAGGAGTCCAAGTGAGCAGCGACTGCTACTATGAATGCATGGAGCAGCTGCAGCAGCTAGGATGCACAGAAGCTGACCACTCTGGTCAAACACTCTAACATGGTAGCCTGCGGATTAGCTCACTAGACTCGTTTTGGGTTTTGTTTTGTTTTTTTACATTTTTTAAAATTTAAATTCAATTAATTAATATATAATGTGTTATTGGTTTCAGGCCTGTGATTCATCACTCTTATATAATACCCAGTGCTCACTATATCACAGACTCGTTTTTCTTATCCCTCATCCTGCTCTAGCTTTGTGTGTATTCATATCCCACAATGGGAGAGATGGAGGCAGCTTTGTGCTCCTCTAATAAATTACAGTTCCTATAATAAATGCTCACTACCACTCTAATGCCCCCTGCTAACACACTTACTGCTCGTGGCCTAAAATTTGAAATGTACTGGGCTTTTAAGGACTCTCTGGGCCACCTAGACTTAAATCCACTTCTCAGTATGACTACATTGGATAGTGAGTATTTTGTACTCTCATTTTTACATCAAAAGGGCCCTCCAGATGGTCTATTTCTTGTTGGCTCAGCCCAAACACACATGCATAAATCAGCAGCAAATCTGGTAATAGGACACAACATTTGGAATCAAAATGATCCACTGACATGATCATGCTGTGTTTCCTAGCCATGCTTTGATCTCTCAAATCATAGCGAAACTCACTTCAAAATAAAAACATGTCTAAATATGCCATTCCAATTGTATTCAAAAAATTAGATTCATGAACACTTTTCAATCAAACAAGTATTTTATTATTTGGTGTAGAAAGTGTATGTGCTGTTGTCACTATGGGTAGCTCATGACTCTCATAAGAAATCTAAGTTCATCTTAATGTGATTCTTTTAAAATTAGAAAGGGTCTTCTTAATTGATGAGGCTGCTGTAATCTTTTCAAAATCTTTTTCAAACGTAGTTTATCTTATTCCATAATTTTTCTTATTACTGTTTTTAGACATAAGTTTCCTTAGAAACAGGACTTTCAATGGACTTTAGCCACAAATAGGCTAAAAAATTGCCTTTATACATTTATCATTTTATTGTAATTAAATCTATATGATGTGGTCTGTTCTCATGTATGGTGTCTTGTTTCCATGGTAACTGAGATTTTTTACTACCCATACTTTGAAATGCCTTCACAGTATTTCTTGATTAACTCATGAGCCCAAAATTGCATTTTGTAAACTTACATGCACTGGAACTTATAAAGAAAGGCTGCAAAAAAATTATCTTGTTTTCTATTTCTTTGAAATTTACTTTTGTTTTTATGATTCTTTTTCCTGATATGCCATTCTCCTAGAGCAACATAATTTTGTGCTGCTAAGAAAAGCAAAGTCCATGACTAAATTTAGTAAACCCTATCATTTTTGTGGTTGGATTGCCATCTACAGTTCTTAAGACCCAGTGGCTGAGTGAAAAGAAGATCAACTATGACATTTCCACAAAATGGAGAAAGCAAAAAGGATTTGAGTAGCAATTTTCATTCTTTACTATTATTTTTAATAATTTATTGTTACAGCTAATCTACCAATAAAGGAAATATCACACCTGCAGTTTTTGCCATTAACACAGGCCTCTGTTTATTCCAGGATTTCAGGACAATTCAGAAGGGCTGTAGTTACTGATCATATTCCAAATACTGGAGTAAGACTATGAATCTGTAAATCCCACTATTGTGTTAATGGCATTATGAAAATAACAAAGCTCTTATTCTTGCTATAGGGTAATAACAAATAATAATGAACTATACCTAGAACCATGCAACTGTTCAATAAATATTTATCAATGGCTCACCATAGCCATTCCAGGCTCTGGCCAGTCTTAAATCCTAATAGCATTCAATTTGACAAGCTCATGGTTCTAATGATTCTCTTGACCTGGGGTGCTAAAAGAGCTAAGCTCAAGTAATATCTACATGGAAAAGTTATTTCTGAAACCACAGACTGAAGTAATTCAAAACTAATCGTATGAAAAATGGATGGAAGAGAACCTGTTCAAGATTGAACTACCCTACTAAATCCCATTTTATGAGGACTGTATTAGAATTCAAGCCATAGAAGGATCATGTGCATGTTTTGCATGCCTTCCCTTATTCTCTGAATATATGGATATAACTAGTATGTACTTCAGAGTCATTAATAAAATTAGAAATTCCCTAGGGCTCTAACTGTGGACCCAGAATGTGAAGAACCAAACTACTTAAGGAAGACCTATTCTATGGGAGACACCCTTAATTTCCTTAAATCCCAGTCTCATAACAGTAAAAAAGGGATAACAGTCTTATAGTACTTACTTTACAAAGCTGTCATAATAAATAATGAGATAAAATAGGGAGATGTTTTTTAAAAACTCTAAAAGTATGATACAAATGTTGGATATTAGTATTGTCAAGATTATTTGGTGATATACAGGGGCAACAAGGGTTTAAACCTGCCAGAGATTTAATATGAGGAGCCAGGAGCTCTACACTGAGGATTGAGGGAAGTCAGAATTCAGCAGCAAGTAAGCTTTGACTCTGGCCTCTGTAAGCCCACAGCCCCTGCTATATCAATGTATGTCATTCTTTGGTAGATCCCCAGGGAGATGCTTGAATCACCTCTACAAAGTCCCACTAATACAATACTGTTCTCTCACTTCACTGTTTCCCCTGGGTCTGAGTGGACCTTAAAAGTTTAATGTTGCTGACTGCAAACAAAATGAAGATCCAAAGGAAAACTTGGTAGAGTTGAATTCCCTCTCCAGAGACTGAACAGTCAAATAAACTGCATGAATGAGAAAAATCTCCACTGATGGGCAAATGGAAAACTATGCTATCCTTTCATACATATAAGCAATATTTCAGGAATCCTTTAAGAGAAAGAAAAGAAAAGAAAAGGAAAGAAAAGAAAAGAAAAGAAAAGAAAAGAAAAGAAAAGAAAAGAAAAAAGAAAGAGAGAGAGAGAGAGGGAGGGAGGGAGAGAGAGAGAGGGAGGGAGGGAGGGAGGGAGGGAGGGAGGAAGGAAGGAAGGAAGGAAGGAAGGAAGGAAGGGAGAGAGAGAGGAAGGAAACACATCTAATGTTCTGTTAATAACCTAATAAGGGACAACAAGAAATATTCAGCCCCAGAAATGCATCCTGTGAGAAATAATAAGTAACAAAACTCACAATGCTCTGTAACCATTTTCCATCTTACCCTTCAGGGGAAAAATCTGAAAAAAGATTTTTAAAGATAAAGCAATTCTGCAATAAAAAATATAAATAAAAATTAAAATAGAATAAAAATAGATAATAAAAATTTTAAATGTTCAATTGTTTTCATTGAAAAAATAATTTGTTGCCCTTCTGCAGAGATAAGGATAAGCCTACAGACTGAAAGAAGGGTGAGGGAATCCTTCCAGGGAGTGAGAAGTACTACATTTTGATCAGGGTGGGAGTGAGGTTGTAAAAATTCATCAAGGTATACATCTAAGATTACACTTTGCCTAAAGTTACATCTCAATTTTTCTAAAAATGGAAAAAAATTATTTTCCCATTTGGAAATACAACACATAAAAGTGATCATGTTGAGTCCATAGTTTATGTCAATGGTTTGTCTGAAGAAGCACTGAAATGTCTTACATTTCCAAGGGAAAAAAAGTTCTGGAAATCTGCAACATGATAACCTTTGATTTCTCACCACACAACTGAGGAAACTGTTCAATTTATTTGATCAAACCCATACAGAGATGATACCACATAATTAGGCTGATGTGTTTATCTTTCACTATAACAATCAATTGAACTATTTGGCTCTATTTGTTTTCCAGAGATTTTTTTTTTAAGTCAATATATATGATGGTCTATGTTTATGGCTAAAACCAGAAAGCAACCATAGAGCCCAAAAGACCGAGTCTTTGCAGTAATAAAAATGAAAGCTGGGGTAAGAGAAATGGACCTAAATAGAGAGGTTCAGTAAATTGATTAACATAGGTGGGAAATAAAGCCAGAAAAAGGGGGGCAGAGAATTTCTAAAAAGGAAGCATGATTCTAAAGAAAGCCACTAAGTTTAAATTGATGTTGCTGGTAATACCAACACGGGTAAAAAAAAAAAGTTTATGGTCTTTACTGAGCATGACTTGACCCTAAAATATTTTGTATTGGCATAAACTAGATTAATAATGTTAGGTCACTTTTAGTATCAATAATCTATGCCTTAGGTCTTAAAACAAAAAATAAAAAAACCTAGCAATGTGTGCAAATGTAAGGTACTAGAGAGAATATGTGTAAAAGCAAGCAGATTCCCAGAAAATGTCAGCACCTTGTATGATGAGCTCTGGCAGCCATCTCAGTGTTGACAATATGCTAGAGAGGCTGGGAACATAAATCAATCTACATTTGTTCTCACAGGGACTAGGAGCTGGAATTACTGTTTCTGAAACTTGAGCCAATATTGTCACGGCAATATAAATGATGGAAACTTTGCCACTGTAGTTTGCTTCACCCATTGCATGAACCTCCTGGCAAAGAGCGCCCTGGAATTTCATTAATTAGTGCTAACTATGATTGGCACTGCCAGAGAGAACAATAAAACAACCAAAGTGTTTTTATGAACATATGGGTGGCAGTGTCTCTAGCTGGGTAATACAAGATTGGTTTCCAACTTATTAAAGCTTATTTATATTGCATATAATTTACCTAATTTTGCCTTTTTAAGCTAATTTATTGTATTTTTTCATTTCTGCAGATTAAATTATTGAAGTATAAACTGTAGAACTAGTATAAGTTATTATAATCTTCATCTCAGTGAAAAACATGAGAGTTCAGATTGGGAAGGACCCATTGAAATGACCTAGTTCAACACTTATTTTATAAATGAAGAAACTCAGTCCCAGGTGAGTTAAGTGATTTTCCCACCCTCACAAAGTCAGTAGTAGAATTAAGGCTAAAACCCAGATATTCTGAATCTAGGGTTTACCCCTCTGTATCACATGATCTCTTAATTGATAATTATTATCAGTAGATTAACACTGAGTTGACATGTAACAGATTTGGTTGACATTTACCTGCTTCTTCGATGCCTTTTAACTAAACAAATTACATCAAGTTTTCCATTTTCATACAACATTCTTCCAAATAAGTTCCTAATACAGGTTCCTTCATAGGTTCAAAGAAAGCATCCATTAGACTCACTCCACTCTATCATGTTTGTTTCATCTGGGATGACAATTTGGAATGTTTCTTATCTAATTCATCTCTAAATTGGGGAAGTCATTACCAGGGAAAAGCTATATTTTTCCTCTCTTTGTATCAGTAAGCAAAAAGGAGTTTAGTGAACTTTTCTGAACAGGGTTCATAAAAGTTTCCTCCCAAACACTTATCTATTGTATTTGAGAAAAGTAAGGATAAATCATAAAATCCCAGACTTACAGAATCAGGAGTCTAGGAGAGGTCAGATAGATGTCCAAATCACACCTGCTCTTTCTGTATTTTGTTAAAAAGGAAAAAATATATTAAAACTAGAATCACCAGAGCCTCTTTCTCCAGTAATTTCATGAATTTCTTGCCTTCAAATATTCCTTATTAGCTGCCACATCAGCTACATCTACCCTTCTTATTAATAAAAATAAATAAATCCCTTCACTTATTTAAGCCTCTGAAGGTCACGGCAGCAAATAATGTCTTCTGCTGAGCCTCCCCTCCTCCTCCCCTCTTCCTTGGACATACAGACATGTGCCTTTGGTATTGTGTTTGGATGGAGAGGAAACTCGTAGGAGGGCATTTTGGTTGTTATTTTAATCTTGGAGATACAAAAAAAAAAAAAATGAAAAGTCCTTTTTCTGAGTTACATTTGCCTAACAGACTTCTAGATTCCATTGCATGGAGGATGCCATGTAGCCAGGAGAATCTCCCAAGTGGATCTTGTTCTTCATTGAACCAGGAACTTAAGGACCTGCATTGGCATTTATATGGGAATGCCAAACAAGTGGTATTATAATAAATATTCTAGCCATTCAAAGCAACACAGGTCCAGATAGGTAACACAGAACTAGACATTCATTTCAAGCAACCATCAGGGAGTTACAAATTCAGAACACATTGTTTTTATTTCACCTTAAAATTACTTTTAATGAACACTTTGTCTTTATAACTTAAGACCACATTGAAAGATCCTATAGGAACAGCACCACAATATAGTCATGGTGGACATATCCTCGAAGCAGCTGTCTATTCTCTCACACAATATCCTTTCATGAAGCTTGATCAGATACAGTACTCTAGGTCTCAGCTCAGGAAAATCAGTTGCCCAGAAGCAACAGGTTTTATTATTCCCATGGGCACCATAAAACCACAGAGAGGTATATGGTTAAGATACATTTGTATATTTATTTGTTTAAGGTAGGATGGACTTGATGAAGGTCACACGCTAAAGAAAAATGTTGAATATAGGAGGAAAAAAAGGGAGATGGAACAAATAATCTATGTGGGTGGTAAAACTGAAGTTGTTTATCTACTTTCTCAAACCAGCCTTTCCGCCCCTTGAGACACAACTTAGCATAGAGTTTGAACCTTGGACTTTGGAGCCAGACCATCTAACCAAACCAGCTCTATCCCTTATTAGATCAATGACCTTAACCAGCTTAATTAGCCTCAGGTTTCTCATCTGTAAAATGCAGAATAGTAACCTACTTTGTAGGATTGCTGCTCAAAAAGTCAGTATATATACACCTGGAACAGCCTCTACAGCATAGCAAACTTCCAACAATTTATCATGATCATCATTATCATCTCTACCTCAGCTCCACCTTCTCAAAGAATGAGGTATGGGATTAATTTAATTCAGCAAAATTACTAAGTATCTATTGGTAAAAAGCACTATAATAGGTAGTGAAAAGACAAAAATGAATCTCCTTCTCTCAGGTACTCTTAGCATAGTAAGTAAAGAATTGCACTGCATATGTTAGTATAAAAAACAATAACATATGAATCCAGATCCCCAGGTTGTGCCAGACAGGCAGCAGAATATGGAATGAAAAACTCCCAGAAAATGACTTGTATGTTTTTGGAACCTCAGGGTCTCCCCCTAGAGGCTGAAAGAGACAGACATGAAAGCAACTAACTCCTCCTAGCCCAGTCTAGCCATAGAAAAAGACCACCCCTTCCTGCC
The DNA here is from genome assembly GCF_023065955.2 of Ursus arctos. NCBI lineage: Eukaryota > Metazoa > Chordata > Mammalia > Carnivora > Ursidae > Ursus > Ursus arctos. Next base: position 73,348 of record NW_026623108.1, read on the forward strand.
CCTCAGGGGCTGTGGTATGTGAGATTGGAGGGGAGGGTGGTTTCTAACTCTAAACTCCAGGAGATTAGGATTGTATAATTTGTATACGTGGAAAATATGCAGCCAGATGAATGGTGGTAGCAGAGCCAGCCCATGCACTAGTCATATCTAGAAACAACATATTAAGATTCACCAAAAATAAGAACCCTGAGCTTTCATGACTATCTCCTCACTCTCCAAATGCTTGAAAGTCAAGTCTGTGGACAGAGGATCTGAACCTCACTCTGACAAGTCTCATGAAATCTCCTCCATTGTGATGGTCAATGCAATAACATTTACAAAGGCAACTAATGAACCAGAGCAAACGCCCACTTAGGTACGCGGTACCTTAACTTTGCTGTCTTAATCCCAAAGAAATATGTAATCCCAAAGAAATATGTATGATGTATGCAGTTTGTGCATAAACAAGAAGACTGGGTTTGATAGTTGCTATCGTAAAATATTGTATTATGTTAAACAGTTCTACATTAAATATAATTTGAAGAGACTACCTCTAGTCCATTTTTACTTCGCATATCAAAGCCAGTGAAGTAAAGACAATGCAGTTCAAAGTAGATCTTAGGACCCTTTCTAATTAGCCCAACTTTGAAATAGGTTGTGTTCCTGGAAGGGCTTTCCTCCAGCTCTCCCTTCCAACCCCAGTTGGTGCCTTGTCTCTCCACAGTGCTGGCTCCCCACCACCCAACCATAACCATGATCCATACCTCACTTAGCCAAATCCATCCATTTCCTCCAGTCCAAGGACAGAAGAGAGGAGCTCTTTGTGTTGTATACAGAGGTACAAAACAATGGAGAACCACATTAAATTTGGTATCAGAACCATTTTTACCAGTATGCCACTGAGTATTAGAAAACACAAATAAGGGAATAATTTAGATCTTTGACACATCTTTTGTTTGTATTGTCATGACACTTTTAAGAACTTAGAAGCAGAGAGGGACAAAAAATTTTAAATAATATTCTATTTCATTGTAAAAATATGTTTACATTCTTTCTTTTCCTCTCAAATCAATACTTTGTTCAGGTGTGTGCCTTCTTGAAAGACAAGGTAAACTCAAGGCTTTCAGGTCTCTCAAATAAACTAAAGATTCAAATTAAAGATCTTGCTCCAAGAGGAACTGCAAACTGGTATTTGAAGTCCTCGAGCATTGAGTCAGTCTTCCCATCAATAAGTCTCAGGATTGTCCCCGATTTTCTTATAGCTGGAATATTTTGGTCAAGAAGTCTAGTTGAGCTGACATACCCTCCAAAGAGAAACGCACAGGATTCTCACTCTCAGTTTTGCCACCTAAGGCAATGTTATTTAAAAAAAATGCACACCCTAAAATTGGTTATTCTTTTATTATAACAATAAAAATTTTTATTTGTCCTAAAGCCACCCACTTCTCTGGCTGTCATTTTTAATTCCATGGTTTCCCCTACCTTTTCCTTTCCCTGGTCTATTGTGTTTTACTCATTATAGCCAAACAAAAAACAGCCAGAGTAAGAATTTTTAGTTACCCAAAGAGTTGTTAAATTATAAATTGAACCAGTCATTCAGGAAAAAAAAAAAGTTCTTCCTCTGCTTTGTCAGCTTTAGCCACAAGCCAAAGTTTATGAAAAAGGTTATATATACTACCCTCATTCCAACCTCATTGTCACTTACTGAAACCCCTTCCCCATCACTCCTTCATATTTCTTAAGCATCTGAGTTGTCTTTCATATTCAATTGCCTCCTGTCATCCTGAGTCATTTCAATGTATATTTTGATGAACCACCCAACACCCTGACCCCATCATTTCATGACATCCTCTACTACAAACCCTTACTTCTGTTCCAGAATTCATTCCCATTGATCTTGTAATCAATTCTTTCACCCCTACCAATCTTTAGAAACTCTGCTCTTTGATCTCATCAGGCTCTCTATTGACTTCCTACCTCATTTTCTCACATCACCCAGTCTCTTCTTGTTTTTACATTATTCCCAATCTTTCCTGGACCCAAGGACAACCATTTTAAATAAATGTTCAGTATCACCTTAATTCCTCCATCTCCTTCTCCTGGATCTTTGTGCTGATCTACAATCATTCATTTACTGCCCCTGCCCATTAGCTAGAACCACATATAGTTTTGCAGCAGGTACCCTGCACCGTCATGTCTTGCACAAGATTGTTTAGGCAAGGAGGAGTGAAAAGCACTGCTTGCCAAGCTTAGGTGTTGCCTTCAATCAGAGGGAGAGGGTCATTTGTCTAACACACACAAAAGTCACTTTTGCTCCCCAAGCCCTTTTTCTATTTCACAGACATGAATAGTATGAGCTAGCCATGGCCCATTGGGTAGCTGAGCACAGTAGGAAAAAAATAGAAACATGTTTTTATCCAATATGATTTCCTTGCAATTACCTGTCATTATTGACCACTCCCTGTTCTTGAAACTCTTTTCTGTATTACTCTCCAACACACTACTTTATTCTGGCCTCTTTTAAATTTCCTTCCCTGGATCCTCTTCCTTAGACAGCCTAGCAAATGTCAGAGGCTCATTAGATTGCTCCCCTGTTGCACTTCTATTTCCTCCTTACACCTGTCTACACGTTCTGTCTGGGCGGTTTCATTACCTCGAACTGTCTCAACTATTATGTAAGTGGCATCCAAATCCATTTCTCCATGGCTCTGATTTCCCCTGGGTTCCAAATCCACCTTCCAATTGTCTACTGGATATTTTCACCTAACCATCCCATAAGCATCAAAAACTCATCATGTCCAAAACTAAATTCAGCATTCCCCTAAATCCCCATTTCCCTCTACTTACATCCCCTATCTTTGCTAATGGCATGCCCACTCACCCAGTCCCCCAAGACAGAAACTTCAAGGTCAGTTTGGATTTACTTTTTAACTCAGTTCCACATCCAGTCAATCACCAAGCCTGACTGATTGTCTTACTGAAATACTGTTCAAATCTATTCTTTTCCCCCACTTCACTGTGCTTCAATATTCTTTTATCTAAACTATAACAATAGCTTCTTAATCCATTTCCCTTTCTCCAGCTTGTACCATTTCAGATGTATCCTTTACACTGCAGAGACTGATCAGAGCATTGTCCTGCTGAAAATCTTTGAGTGTTTAATGAAATCCAAAATGCACAGCATGATTTACTTGCAAGCACCTTTTACAATATAACTCCAACTCACCTTCCAACCTTCCACTAGCTCCTTCCCCTACTCTGGTACTCTCTTATAGCCACATCAACCTGCTTAATTTTCCCTGAACACATCATGAATGCTCCTATGTTACTCATACATTGTCCCTACCTATTCTGGTCCCTCTCCTAAAATGTCTATCACTTTTTTCTCTCTAACAAACAGAGTCATAATCATTCTTAATTGTCCAGCTCTAATGTCCCCTTCTCAGTAGAGTTTTCCCTGTTGTCCCTTTCTCCAGATAAAAATTAACTGCCCCATCCTCTTTTCTCCTATGGCACTTGGGGCTTTTGTCAGCATTTAGTATCTTGCTGATAAATTGCACACCCTATAAAATGTGAGACTATAAATTATTCAGGACTTTAGAATCAAGTTTACCTGGTATACAGTGAGCAAATCAGCCATTACTCCTTCACTCTATGGTTTTCTAAATCCCTGTAAATTGTATGTTGTGTTTTGATGTTTGTTTGTTAAATTGTTAATTTCATGACAAGGAATTGTTTTGATGAGAAGAAGAGAAAGTTTGGTTCAATTCAATTGCTAATATTAACTTCTGTTTCTATGACTGTTGCACAGATTGGCCCAGTCCCCTGGGCAGTAAAAGGAATCCATGGGGAAAACACAATTCATGTTATAGGAGAAGGTTCGATGTAGACTAGAACCCTATAGTACCAACATCAATTGCCCGAGGTGAAAGCAGGAGCAAACATCTGAGCAGGCAGGAAACAGACTCACTTTCAACTTCAATGGTTTTAATTCCAATGACATATTTTCCCACTTGGATCAACATCTTCTGGATTTTCAGACATCACCACCCTAATCAAACTCTTCTTGCCATGCATTGGGATATATCCTATCTCTTATGTACAATGCACCCCAACCCTACAGAGCTGATCTCTCAAATCCAGAGGAGGACACCCATATGTACCTTTATTCATGTCATACCCTCTTCCTTTTTCCTCCATCTTCACAATGTGACAGTGTGACTGTCATTTTATCTTCTACCTTCCATGCTCATGATTTGCTCCTTCACCCTTGCACCCTTAATAGTCAATATGCATTAGTTAAGAAACAAGAGAGCTTAACAAAGGAAGGACTTGGTCCTGAGTGTAACATATCATCCACCTGAGAAGAGACACCAGCTTGCTGGCTCTGCAAATATAAGTGACTTTTTTTTTTCTAGCTAAGTCTTTCTGGATATAAAATGATCACATGACCCAGGAACATGTCAGCAGATTATTGGTTTCCAAATGAAAGCTTTGATTGCCTTCAGGTCAGATTCTTTTTCTTGAAAGTTCAAGGAATCAGAGGTCACCTGGGGGTAACTATAATTAGTTTAAAAGGCTACAAGGGTTTGTGTTGAGCAGATGATTATACTCCTCTCCCAAAGGAATTTTCATTACAAATAGCTACATGGCACAACAAACTCATCATTTTTCAAACAGCATTTCTACAGTGCTTCTTTTTCACTTCAGGTGAGCTTTGAGTTGGGAATGGTATCTGAACCATAGAGATTCTCAGGCCCTTCTACAAAGAGCGAACTCCTACTCATGACTTCCACCAAGGAGCCAGATCTGTGGAATACAATGCTGTGTGACTTCACTCCTCACTATCACCAAATAAATTGTTAGCTTTGTCATGCAATGGCATTCCCCAGATTTATGCAAATGAGGGGGCTCTAATTTCACAATGTTAATTCAATCTTTTCAGAAATCATATCTCTGAGCTCATAATTTTATGTTATGACTATGTTGCATACAGATGAGGGCTATGTTTTGCTTCTTGCCATTCCTGCAAACATTCAGCAATTCTTCAACAAATAGAAACATTACCAAATTGCACTGCAGCTACCCAGTTTAGCTATACAAGCTGTTTTGTTCAATCAAAGAAGAATGCATAGAAATTCTGTTTTAAATCCTATCCCTCTGTCCTTAGGTGGTTGATTTTGGAAAGAATAACCCAACATGCTAAATTCAGCGACTGCACTTGTTCTTTGTTGAATAGAAAACACCACTTTGTGCTTATACTTTATTAAACTTTTGCATATCCAGAAGGTAGCTTTTATATTAGCAGAGATTCTGTTATATGGAAAATTACAGTTGCCACTCAACCATCAACCTCATGCTGATTCTTCTTCCTCATCTTGATGTTCTTAAACCGTGATAAACTCAAACTAAAAGATTTATTTTAAGAACCTAGGTACAATGAAACATTATAACCATGAAGAGAATTGCTGCTGTCACAATTTCAACAATTACACTGGCTTTATCTTTGAGGGAATGATGTAGTATTTTTTTTTTTCCTAAGGATCTACAAAAGTTCTCCTGATGAACCAACTGGATAAACTTCCCTGAAATACCAAACTTGATGAAAACCATTTGAATCTCTGCAGCCACTGATAACCGCACCTAACATTTCTGAGTGACAATAATATGCCCAGTGCTTCAAATATGCTGTCTTTTCTGATCCTGACAACATCCCTGCTGGGGGTGGGGGGTGGCATTTTCTTAATTTCTCTTTTATAGATGAAAAAAATGAAGCTAAGAGAAGTGGCATAGCTGGCTTGAGATAATGCAATTAGAAGGTAATGGAGTAGGAAAATGGAATTCTGATTACTTGCACCACCATGCCAAAGAATCCCCTTGACAGTAAGTCTTTGTGGGATATTTCTGCTCCCTCCCACGTTCAGATTACGATAATAAGTGACTCATCTTTCTCAGATCAATTTAATACACCAACCCTCCATAGGGCCAGGTGAAAAATACCATATGGCAGCCCTGCAAGGAATGAAAAGAACTTCCTAAACGGAAGGGGCCTCTCTAGTCCGCTAATGTTCTGTACTTTGTATTTAACAAAGAAGGAGAAGACACTTGGTGAAATCTCTGTCAAGAATTTCAATTTAAGCCACTAGCAGTTACATTTTTGACTGAAAGCTAGAAGAGTGTGCCAGCTGAAAATTCCATAAAGAGACCAACTGATCCCATCAAGTCTCTTTTCAATGCTTATAAGAGCCATTAAAAATTCTTATATGAGAAAAGGACCCAGTTCAGTGTTTCTGCAAAGATATTTCTTCCGTGTTTTTTTTTTCCAGTAGAGTTCATTCATACTATAGAGTGTCTGATTTCTAAATGTCTTCACTAACCTGTCATATTACAGTGGCACTTTGTCAAATTGCCCATTCTTTTTTTCAATTCTGCAGGAAGACTTTTTTTTTTTTTTTTTTTTACTTAGCTAGGCTAATTTCTTACTTCTTGATTGTGGGTAAAACTTGGGAATATTAAGCTGAATAAGTTCAATTTCATCACCTTAAGTGCTGATGAATTCCTCTACCAACTCCAATTTCTTATTTCTTGATTGTGGGTGGAAATTGGAAAAGGTTCTCAAGTCCCTCAATATCTGTAAGAAGCTTCAATATACTTGGTCTAAAGGAATTCTGTGTACTGTTTACAGACTTGAGCTTTGGCTACAGTTGAATCAATGAAATCAGGAAAGTCTTCCCTGTATGTGTTTTCACAAATACACACAGAACAGTAAGTTCCACGTGTTAAAGCTAAAGCTCTAAACTAACCATCCTGAAACAGCTAGGGAAAAAGTAAGAAAACTATTGTGCTAAAAAGACAGATCTTTGCAGAAAACTCCATGAATGGTGAAACAAACATTGTGAACACTACACTCTATTACCAACACCAAGACTTCAGGGATGTTACAATGTACGCCCATTTGCAAACAAAACTATAATTCAGTTAACTTCAACAGAAAATTATTGTCATTAAACCTCCTACTAAGCTATGGTTATGGCAGGTTCTACTTTAGCTTGATGGGGAACATAAGTTATACATGCCGGAAAACCAGTTGGAAGGGCCTCAAACTGTAAATTTGATACCACTGAGCTGTGTTTACTTACAAAGAATATAAAGTGTACTTTCCACCCACAGTATTGCACTTTATGTGGGTCCATCAAACTCTCAATCAGTTTGGTGTCAACACTGGAGGTCAATACAAATAGACTGGAAAATACTATAGATATACAATTGGTACTTACAGTCATGGGAATTTTGAAGTTGAAGGAGACATTAAAGATTATATGGTTCAGAGTTTCTGAAAACAGTTTCATAAGCCACTAGTTCGCTAGTGTGTTAAAATATGTTGTCTCCTCCATTCTTCTCCAAAAGGGCATCCTTTGGTCAAAAATTTAAGAAGAACTGGGCCAAACAAAGTTAGATAGGTGTCTACTGCAGGACATTTTGGAGCACTGCAACTTGCCAAGAGAGGAATATACTTTGTAGCATTTCTTAAACTTCTTTAACTACTAAGCCCTTTTTTATAGAAACTGTCTAGAGACATACTTTGTCGAATATCAATATAACTCAATCTCTCCATTTAGTTATGTAAACCAAGGCAAAAGGCATGGTGATGGTATTAGAACTCAGGTCATTTAAGTCCAAAAACTGTCCTCTTCTCTTACCATGAGAAAACTGCTCAACATTATGCAGCTGTTAGAGTAAGGACAGCATAATGTTTACAAGTGTCCACCCCAGAGCCTGGGTTTGGAATCCCCCAGGTCAGTCACTTACCAGCTGTTGACTTCAGTTACTTCATCTATAAAATGGAGCTGATGATAGAATTGTGAGGGTGAGTGAGTTAGTATACGTAAAGCACTTGCAACTTAGCACCATGAGAGTGTTATCTATATTACTATCACTACTATTATTATTATTAACCATCATCACCCCTGCTTAAGTATAAGTAATCAGGGGCAACAACAATTTCCAGAGACATGTTCACACTTTCTGATACATTCACCAGCCTTCCACCTCTCTATAGTGATCATACTGGAAAGTACGAGGACTATCTCTCAAATGTAACTGCCAAAGAATTAGAATCTTGGGGGAACCCAATAAAAATTTTGAGTTATTTTGAGAATTTTTTAAAGAAATACAAGTTTACTATACATAATAATGTAAAGCTAACCAGAGTTTCCTTAAAAGAAGATATTGTTTTAATTGGTAGTCGTGTCAAAGCACCAACTTAATGATGCTAGTGATTATACTGCCTGGTGATCATTTTAACAGTTCTTGGATAGAAGTCTTACCTTGTCATTTAGAAAGTTCATCAGCATTTATAGAAAAATATTGAACTAATGAAATTTATATTAATAAAAAAGTGATTATGTAATTACTAAATCATTGTAACTAGGAAAAAGTCTATCCATTCCTGGCATGTGCTTCCACAGTCCCCTCCAATAATTGCCTTTTTTATTGTTTGTCTCCCTTGTGAAATCAAAAGCTCCATGAGGATAAGGACTATGTCTTGATTGTTCAGTTACATTCTGAGTAGTATCTTGCTCAGAACCTATCGCACAGAAAGCACTCCATAGTTATTTGTGGAAGAATGGAAGGGAGAGAAAAGGGAACAAGAGACAGAGGAAAAGAGAAGAGTGAGGGAAGGAGGGTAGGAGACAGACTGGCTAGAGGGAAGAAAGGAAGGAAGGGAGGTAGTGGGAGAGGGAGGGAAGGAGGAAAGGAGGAAGGGAGGAGGGAGTCAAGTACAAAGTCAAGAAGAATAAGCTGATAGCTAATAAACTAAATGAGGCCACAGTAAGCCTCTCAGTCCTGATTGGACTAAAGATGAAGTCAATGAGCACACACCATACTCAACAGATTTTCAATTTCAACCCTTTGATAAATCTACTAATGTACACTTTGTTCTCATTATAAAGTTTCCCCCATCATAAATTTCTCCTGCCATAAGGCTCTTGGACCTTTACCCCCTACTTCATTACTTCCGCTCATATTAATTATCCACCTTCTGATGGCAGCATATTTCTAGGCAGACAAGTCCTGAACTCCCAACGGCTGTGTTACAGGAAGGCTCTAATCTCGAGACTTATAATCAGATGTTGGCGGGATGTCATCCTGCAGTGGAGGGCGTATGAGTGTTAAACTAATGTACTGCATTACTTTGCAGATTGAGTGAGACCTGTAATGAGTAACCTCAATCAAACTGAAAGAATTTCTACATTCTGAATTCACTTCTATAAATTTTTAAGAAAAAATGAAGAACAAAATGGAAAGGGTGGAAATATTTAAATCAGAAAGAAAAAGGATGTTACTGTTTCAGCCAGAGGTGACATGACCATTTTCAAAATAATCCAAATGCCATGAGAATACAGATCAAGAAAAATGGAATAAGCCATATGGAAAATGGTCAGAAGGAAGAAAACCACAATGTGAACAGATAATACAACAAAATAATAGCTTGAATTATTCATGGACCAAAAAGGACCAGAAGCCAAGTATAAGACATAACCAAAGGTACAAAGGTTATTTTGATGACTGTGAAATCTCTTCTGTAAATTTATAAGGACACTGACTGGGGTTGCAATGCCATAACCCTCCTTGTATGGACATACTACGTTATGTAGAGCTACCCCAAAGAGACCCGAAAGCCCTTGCAGATAATAAACAATCAGATCACTTGCTCCATCAGACACCCTAGTAAGAGATAGCAATCACCCAGAAAACTGGATCTCAGATGGCAAATCCTATGTATATTTTCTGTATAAGGATGGAGACTTTGCATGTCTTGATCACCATTGTATCCCTGACATCTACAGCAGTAGTCGGCAAACTCTTCCTTTAATGTGCCACATAATAAATATTCTAGGCTTTGAGAACATACTATTTCTGCCACAACGACTCAACTCTGCTATTGTAACACAAAAGCAGCCACAGACTACATGTAAACAAATGGGTGTGACTATGCTATAATAAGAGTTTATTTTTAACCTGGGCTGGTGATGTGTAGTAAGGAGGGCACGTATTGCATGGTGCACTGGGTGTTATATGCAACTAATGAATCATTGAACTTTACATCAAAAACCAGGGATGTACTGTATGGTGACAAAAATAATATAATAAAAAATATTATTAATAAATAAATAAAGTATGGATTAAAAATAAATAAAATTAAAAACTTTCTTGTGAAAAAAATAAAAAATAAAAATAATAAAAATAAAAAAATAAAAACCTATTTTAAAAAGCAGGTAGCAGATAAAATTTAGCCCTGGTCTAGAACATTGCATGACACATGGATACCTAAAAACTATGTGTTAAAATCATGAATGTTACCCTTACTGAGACCCTACCTCCTCTCTAGTTATGGCAACATAACAGGGACAAAAAAAGGGTTGAGCTTACTTGTTAAAGACCGTACTGATCTTGATGCTGAGGCAGTATAAACATATAACCATATGTTTATACTAATAACCATAAACATATATATATAATGCTGAGGCAGTATAAACATATAACCATATAACCATACTGATAACCGTATCTCCTGCTCTGTGTCCCGTAGCAGCATATAATAAGTCCGCTGATAGAAGGAGAAACAAAGTGGCAAAGACAGAATCTTGATTATGTTCAAACATTCTTAGTCCTGTGCTGGAGACTGCAATTTGCCCCTGCTATCCTTTCTCTCATCCCTCCTTTCAGTGCAACAGAATTCTCAAGTTTTAGTGGGACGCATCAGCTAGAGACTATAATTCCCAGCCTCTCTGGTAGCAATATGGCTAAATTCAGAAAAAAAAACAAAAACAAAAACAAAAAACACGTGAGCAGAACCGATGTGAGTAACTTTTGTTTCACATTCTTATAAGGAAATAGCTTGCTCTCCCATTTTTTCCCAATCCCAAGGGCTGGAGCTTAGACCTGACAGGAAGTAATCCAGAACAAATCATGCAAAAAATATAACACACTTAGGTATGGTAGAATAAACAGAGAGAAGGACTTTGGACTCCAGATGACATCGATCAGGTAACCTTCTCCCTCCAAACTGTCTACTCACTCATGCTTTTACATAAGAGATAAATAAATCTTGTGTCTTAAGCCATATTATCAAAACAGCTGAACTGATATCTCAACTAACAAAATCCCTGAGGAAGTTCCCCAAATTCCTGCCTTCCAAACCTTGATTGTTCTTCAATTCCAGTAATTCTCAAAATTATATCTTTTAATAAGTCATCTTTTGATTGATTTAGTCCCAGCTGGGTTTCCATCATTTGCAACCAAAAGATTCCTGAATAATACAAGAAATAATGTTAGTGTCCAGTTGTTCCTCCCATGAAAAGATGTTGTCAGTCTTCACTGTCAGTCTTATAAATTTAGGTTTTTATTATATCAATCAATGTGGCAATTTCCTCACAAATACATTCAGCAAACTGAGAGCAACTGTCCTAATTATAATGGAAGACTCTGTCAAAGCCAATGATCTCTCATGAACAGAGGAGAAAATAATTTCAAAAGATCTGAAATAAGTATATTTCCTAAAGAAACAATTTTCAAACTATTCATGGACATTCCTCTAAGTATCTTCAAGGAGCATCTTCAAATAAAATAAGACCATGATGAATGTATTTAATTTATATGTGCTGCATGACCTTTAGGAAATATCTATCACAAGATTTTATTGGCAAATGGAGGTTGTAAGCTGCACACAAAATCACACATACACACAGAGAAATGAACGCAGATTACATGGACTGTCAATCAGTTCCATAAACATTTAACTCATGTTTTGTCATATAAAATGGTTTATCATATAAATGTTCTATAATGCTTTATTATATGTTTTTATCATATATCTTGACCCAAAAAAACAACAAATAATTATTTCCTGAAGGAAACGTTAGCTATTGAGTGAAAACTAAAATTCTCCACTGAAAACAAAAGCTAAAAATAGACGAAACATATAATTTGTGATAGGGAGAAAACAAAATCATTAAGAAGACAATTTGAGCCAAAAATATCAAGATCTGTCAAAGAAATTTAAGGAGTGAATTCAAAACACCAAAGAGACAATCTGAGATATTAAAGGGGAAAAAAGTAGTGTTCCAATAAATAACAAAGTTGGTATCTTTATTAGCAATGAGGTAGAGTACAAACAAGTGTTAGAAATCCAGACATCATCTGGATATTGAACCCAATATTTAAATTATGCAACCTCTATTCTCCCCCTCAACCAAAATAAAAAAAAATTAAAAATAAGCAAATGAACTTAAACAACAAGTAAACTATTAAAATTTAGGTGAATTCACAAAATTAGATCAGGAAAATTCTTACAACAATTACAAGTTGATGGTTCAGCAAACCCTAATAATGTATACGTTACCTTGAGATAAGAATTTATATTATTTATCATCGCATCCATATGCACTGGCACACTCTAGCTGCCAAATTCACTTGATAAATAAGTGATGAATAAATAATATGTTTACAGAAAGAAAAATACATGTAAGATTTTATTAGAACTCTTTTACAACTTTTATATTCAGCATCCCATGTTTTCTTTGGTACGTTGAAATCTAAATTTATTATAATTTTACTTTTCTGGTTATAAAGGAAGACAAATTATAATATATTTAAAATACACTCAGCTTATCTTGTTTTCAGAAGAGAATACTGTCATGTCTGACATATTCTTTTTTTTAATTTTATTTTAACTCCAGTATACTTAACATAGAGTGTTATATTAGTCTCAGGGGTAAAATATAGTGATTCAACACTTCCATACATCACCTAGTGCTCGTCACAAATGCCCTCTTTAATCCCCATCACCTACTTCACCCATCCTCCCAGCCACCACCCCTCTGGTAACAAGCAGTTTGTTCTCTATAGTTAAGAGTCTATTTCTTGGTTTGTGTGTCTCTCTTTTTTTCCCCTTCTTTGTTCATTTGTTTTGTTTCTTCAGTTCCACATATGAGTGAAATCATATGGTATTGGTCTTTCTCTGACTGACTCATTTCACTTAGCATGATACTCTCTAGCTTCATCCATGTTTTACAGAAGAGTTTATAGACTTATGAGATGTATAGACCAAAAATTATTAGCACCAATGACTTTTTAAGATGAAAAAAGCAAGTAAGTTCCAGGCAGAGATATAAATAAAAACCCATATTTGCAAATGGCACTACAGATAAAAGACTGGTATCCAAGATCTATAAAGAACTTCTCAAACTCAATACACAAGAAACAAATAAACAAATCAAAAAATGGACAGAAGATATGAACAGACACTTTTCCAATGAAGACATACAAATGGCTAACAGACACATGAAAAAATGTTCAAAATCATTAGCCATCAGGCAAATTCAAATCAAAACCACACTAAGATACCACCTTATGCCAGGTAGAATGGCAAAAATTGACAAGGCAGGAAACAACAAATGTTGGAGAGGATGTGGAGAAAGGGGATCCCTCCTACATTGTTGGTGGGAATGCAAGTTGGTACAGCCACTTTGGAAAACAGTGTGGTGGTCCCTTGAAAACATAAAAATTGAGCTACCCTATGATCCAGCCATTGCACTACTGGGTATTTACCCCAAAGATACAGACATAGTGAAGAGGAGGGCCATATGCACCCCAATGTTCATAGCAGCCTTGTCCACAATAGCTAAATCGTGGAAGGAGCTGAGATGCCCTTCAAACAGATGACTGGATTAAGAAGATGTGGTCCATATAGACAATGGAATATTACTCAGCTATCAAAAAGAACAATTTCTCAACATTTGCTGCAACATGGATGGCACTGGAGGAGATAATGCTAAGTGAAATAAGTCAAGCAGAGAAAGACAATTATCATATGGTTTCACTCATTTATGGAACACAAGAAGTAGGAAGATCGGTAGGAGAAGAAGGGGAATAAGAAAGGGGGGGTAAACAGAAGGCGGAATGAAGCATGAGAGACTACGGACTCTGAGAAACAAACTGAGGGCTTCAGAGGGGAGAGGGGTGGGGGAATGGGATAGGCTGGTGATGGGTAGTAAGGAGGGCACGTATTGCATGGTGCACTGGGTGTTATACGCAAGTAATGAATCATGGAACTTAACATCAAAAACTAGGAATGTACTGTATGGTGACTAACATAATATAATAAAAATAAATTTAAAAAAGAAATAAAAACCCAAGTTTCCTGACTCTTAGTCTATCACTATGAATTAATAAGATAATATAAAATGCCCTTTATTCATAGATGCTATGCATACCTATATTCTGCCAGCCCCAAAGTTGAGAAAGAAAACAAATCATAGAACAAACTGTTAGAAATATAAATAGGTTTCTTTGCTTTAAAAAATTCTTCACAGGAGCAAATAAAAAAGACAACTAAAATAAGGGAAGAAAGTAGTCTAACAGTGCCTATAGACAAGAAAAACTAAGGGAGTTAGGAACAATTAGAGCGGTTTGTCAATGACAAGAGTAAAAATGTTGCCAGTAAAGCTAGCAAATTTTCTTCTGAGTAGCAAATATAAAGAAAATAGTGCAGAACCTTTCCCTTTCTATGTAACTCTATTGAGAACAGATATGAAATAATGTTTTTATCACTGTCAGTTCTTTACTTGTAAAATGAAATGAGGAACCAACACCTGTGTCTTAAATTTCCTATGTATAACCTACTGCTTCCTTAACGCTACACTTGGCCCCTTCCCAGCTTCTCTACTAAAGTTGCTATACCAGTCTTATGTTAATGAACAGCACAGTTCAAGGAAGAAAGGAGAAGCAGCAGAAGGGAGGAGGGGGTGGAAAGAAGGAAGGAGGAAAAGAAAGAGAAAGAAGAGAAAAAAAAATAGTTCACTGGTTTTTTAGACCTTAATACTTAACCTCATAGAAATATTAAAACACACTTAATGTTAGCATGTTTTTGATGAGAGTATCAATAGTCAGCCCACCAGGACAGGCAAGTTAATTATTGGAGCATTCTTGTCAACATCTCTCTAGAGAGAAAATAAAAATGCTGATTTGCAGAACCAGTGAATGTGCCCACCAGAAAAGCACTGACTTTTAACCAACTGACTGCCGGGAGGATAGAATTAGGTTAGAAAAAGTTCAAAAGATAACAGAATTGATTATAATATTGATTTAAGAAAATAAAGAAGCAAAACCAACGCTTTAAGTAAAGATTCCTACAGGAGTTTTCCCTACCACAGCACAAATAGGTTTCAAATAACAGAATATAAACCTTCATAAGCAATTGCTCCCACAACCACTCAATGCTCATAATGTATCTAGAAAGATCCCCTCAGGAGGGAAAAAACAACAACAGAAGGGAGTACAACTTTGGAAGGGAAGGGATTTGTTTTGAGTTTGGGAAGCCTAGCAACAATGTAAGGCCCATCATCAAAAAGACCACTTAGTGCCAACTATAAAAGTTGATCATCATCCCAGGAAAACATGAAGATTTTGTACTGAGATGTCATACAAAAGGCCAGTAATGGACCAGTTATTTTTAATCAGCAATTTTTTCCACGTAAAAGACCAAACTAAGCCAATTCAGATAATTAGGTTATTCTTATTCTTTCTATATACTTGCATTTTCTTCTTACTGGGGAAAAATAGAAGGTTATGATGACAAACAAGAATAGACAAGAGCAGCATTTCCAAAGTATGTTCTAAGAAACACCAACTATGTAAACCATGGGAGGGAAGAGAAGTATAGTCAAATAAGTTTGGGAAACACTGCATATAATATGCCTCTATTGGAAATGTATAATCCATAAGAGTATGCTAAAGCCTCTGAGAAGTCCTGCAGTAAAAACACTATTTGAATATATTTGCTCTAACATTCGCCAAATTTTTTGACACAGAATCTCTTTTGAATATAAAATTAACTTAACTTATCCTGTGGATCTGGTATTCTACAACACATACCTTGAGAACTACTGAGCTAAAGAGTTTTGATATATAAAGCTTGCCAACGTTTTCAAGGGAGAATATGCTGGCTTTTGTTCTTTCCAATATCTAGCTTCCATGTGATTATTATGGTGTGGTGAGCTTGAAAGTGTGAATGTCAATTTAATCAACTACAAGGCATGTTAGAAACAAATAAATTGTAGCCTTTGCAATGCCGGTGGACAATGTTAACTTGATTAAAAGCAATATAGCCTTATAATATGAGAAAATGTAAGCTACTTTATGTTTGGAACAAACTAAAGGGAATTTAGATTTTTACATGAACTATGTTTATTAATACAAAAATTTCATCAGAAGAAAGTGAGGTAACAGCACTGGTATCATCATTTATTAGCTCTGAGGGAATAGCATTTGACTCCTCATCCCATTAATGAGAAACTGATGACAATGAAGTCACCAATACGTTTCAACACTCTCAATTGCTTCCTAACCCCCTGTGATTATATTATAGAACTTGGAAAAATCTAGAAGCTCCATGAAACTTAACAAGAGGTATAGACTATTACAAATGCCTGGGAATCTGTGTAGCAAGGTGGCAATTCTGTTTGGAGGGAGTGGGGAACTAGGTCATGACTGATCCTGAAAAATCCACCACCAACCTGGAAAAAAATGATGCTAAAACCCAAACTACACCATGTACAGAAACAAAATATTAATGCAGTAAGTACCTAAATATAAAAATAAAACAATAAAACATTCAGAAGAAATTTTAAGCTAATACCTGAATAATCTTAGGGTGGGGAACAATTTCTTAAGTGAGAGAGGAAACCTAGAAATCATAAAGGGAAAATTAAACCTATTTGATTACATGAAGAATTTAGAATTTTATGTGAAAAAAAATATGCCAAAAAGCACAATAAAAAGACAAATGAACTTGGGGAAATATTTGCAATACATTTAAGACACACAGGGTTAAAATGTCATATATAAAGAAACAGAAAAAAGAAGGAAACTGAGACCAAAAAATCCAACAAGAGTCTAGAAGAATGCAAATGACTAATAAACATGAAAGGCTACTCTATCTCACTACTGACTAGGAAAATGTAAATTATACTCAAAATAGCACCCCTTTTTTCACAACTGGCAATTTGTGAATGGTAAAAGAGGGCTACTATCCAGGATGAAAGAAAACAAACACTCTTCCATATTTTTGGTGGATGTGTGAATGGCAGAAGCATTGCACCTAAGGATGCTACAACCTTTTGGAAAGTTATTTATAATGTTTATTAAAATGATAAGTATGTGTTTATTTTTTCCAGATATTCCAGTTTTAAAAAATCTACCCTATTAAGCAAAAAAGACTGGTACATAATAATATCTATATAAGGATACTTAATATAACATTGTTGGCAACAACAGTAAAAGTGGAAAATATGTAAATATTTATCCATAGGAAAGAAAATTTGTAAGATTACAAAGTCATTTGTTAAATCATCTGGTTCTGTGTCTAAGATCTGAGGAATAGCCATGATTCACTAACATGTAAGCTTTACAAGGGCAGTAAGTTAGCCATCTTGCTGACCTTCATATTCCCAGGGCCTAGAACATTGCCTGGATACACAATGACAACTTTTGAATGGCTATATTTTTACAAAATATAACTGTGAAGAAGAACATACAGTATTTCACAATAGCACCAAAAATCATATGTTATCTTGTAATTAACTTAACCAGAGACGTAAAGGATCTATATTCTAGAAACTACAAATCACTCTTGAAAGACATTGAGGAAGACACAAAAAGATGGAAAAATATTCCATACTCATGGATCAGAAGAATTAACATAGTTAAAATGTCTATGCTCCCCAGAGCAATCTACACTTTCAATGCTATCCCAATCAAAATACCAATGACATTTTTCAAAGAGCTGGAACAAACAGCCCTTAAATTTGTGTGGAACCAGAAAAGGCCTCAAATCGCCAAGGAACTGTTGAAAAGGAAAAACAAAGCTGGGGGCATCACAATGCTGGATTTCAAGCTGTACTACAAAGCTGTGATCACAAAGACAGCATGGTACTGGCACATAGACCAATGGAACAGAATAGAGAACCCAGAAATGGACCCTCGGCTCTTTGGGCAACTAATCTTTGATAAACCAGGAAAAAACATCCAGTGGAAAAAAGACAGTCTCTTCAATAAATGGTGCTGGGAAAATTGGACAGCTACATGCAAAAGAATGAAACTTGACCACTCTCTCACACCATACACAAAGATAAACTCTAAAGGGATGAAAGACCTCGATGTGAGATAGGAATCCATCAAAATCCTAGAGGAGAGCATAGGCAGCAACGTCTACGACATCAGCCACAGCAACCTTTTTCATGACACATCCCCAAAGGCAAGAGAAACAAAAGATAAAATGAACTTGTGAGACTTCATCAAGATAAAAAGCTTCTGCACAGCCAAGGAAACAGTCAAAAAAACTAAGAGGCAGCCCACGGAATGGGAGAAGATATTTGCAACTGATGCTACAGATAAAAGACTGGTATCCAAGATCTACAAAGAACTTCTCAAACTCAATACACGAGAAACAAATAAATCATAAAATGGGCAGAAGATATGAACAGATACTTTTCCAATGAAGACATACAAATGGCTAATAGACACATGAAAAAATATTCAAAATCATTAGCCATCAGGGAAATTCAAATCAAAACCACACTAAGATACCACCTTACACCAGGTAGAATGGCAAAAATTGACAAGGCAAGAAACAACAATTGTTGGAGAGGATGTGGAGAAAGGGATCCCTCCTACATTGTTGGTGGGAATGCAAGTTGGTACAGCCACTCTGGAAAACAGTGTGGTGGTCCCTTAAAAAGTTAAAAATTGAGCTACCCTATGACCAGCCATTGCACTACTGGGTATTTACCCCAAAGATACAGTGAAGAGGAGGGCCATATGCACCCCAATGTTCATAGCAGCCTTGTCCACAATAGCTAAATTGTGGAAGGAGCTAAGATGCCCTTCAAACAGATGACTGGATTAAGAATATGTGGTCCATATATGCAATGGAATATTACTCAGCTATCAAAAAGAATGATTTCTCAACATTTGCTGCAACATGGACGGCACTGGAAGAGATAATGCTAAGTGAAATAAGTCAAGCAGAGAAAGACAATTATCATATAGTTTCTCTCATCTATGGAACATAAGAACTAGGAAGATCGGTAGGAGAAGAAAGGGATAAAGAAAGGGGGCGTAATCAGAAGGCGGAATGAAGCATGAGAGACTATGGACTCTGAGAAACAAACTGAGGGCTTCAGAGGGGAGGGGGGTGGGGGAATGGGATAGGCTGGTGATGGGTATTAAGAAGCGCATGTATTGCATTGTGCACTGGGTGTTATACGCAATTAATGAATCATGGAACTTTACATCAAAAACCAGGGATGTACTGTATGGTGACTAACATAATATAATAAAAAATATTATTATAAAAAAATAAATAAATAAAATAAAATAAACATTTCCCTGTAAAAAAAAAAAGAACATACAGTATTTCAGTTCTGTAAAAATATTAAAACATGGAGATATATATATATGCATATATATTTTTATATATGTATGTATGTATCCATGGAAATGGGATTATAAACATACATCCTTGGCTGTTAGCATTGGTATTCTATTTAAGGAAATGGGGAGCAGAGATAATTATTAGCTTTCCATTTACAAAGGCTTTTTTTACACTTGTTATAACAAGAATGCATTTACAAGTTTCTTCTGATATATTAACAAAAACTCTAAAAGGAAAATGTCTAGAAAGTTTATTAAAGACAACAGATAAGAGGTGATATAAACAGGACAATTCAAATTACATTCTTTTTTGCAAGCCCCCATTGGATCTGTCAGTTCCGCAAAGACTAGTTTAAACAAAGAATGATCTATCCCACAGAGTTGATGAGCAAATGTCTGGTTGCTACTGCACATTTATCAGGGCACCCTATTAAGGTAAGCAAATGAGCAGGAAGATAAAAATATAGATCATCCATCCTAGATAACACACAAAGAGGGCCACTGAGGCTGTGCAAATGAATCCTTGTTCTATCTATTCATCTTTGCTGTTAATTACGTAGCTGAAGATTGGAAATGAGTTGTTAGTGTCTTACATGCTGGCAGTACTCTAGCCACCATGGAGAAAGGAAACACAGCACACTGAGATTACCTTAGCACGGAGAAAAGGGTAAGATGGAGGAGAGAGTCTTGGCTGGTTATTTGTTGCTCACTGCAGAGATGAAAGACACATGTTTGGAAAAAAGTCAAAGAAAGGGAGAATAAACAGGAAACTGAGACAGTTGGAACTTCTTAAAAAATAAGAAGCTCGGTGACACGCTTTTGGATAGAAGAGCAATTAAATAGGGAAGTGTTACTTGTCCTATAAAATACTGAATCATTTTAAGAAAAACTAAAAGCAATGCAATGTCTCCATCTCAGAAAGAATGTGGGTAGACTTTTAAGCATTTTAGAGACAATATCTTCGGGAGTTCATTTTTTTACTTAGTAATGCCAAAGAGATAGAATTAATCTGTTCTAATTAAAGATCCCCTCAAAAAGATCACCGCCACTTTCCTCCAATAAAAATCTTGTCATAAAAATACAAATTAGAAGTAAAAGTTGAAGTGCATCATTTCCTTCTAATGTTTTTTATTTTATCAATAAATTAATATTGTTAATGTCATTCATTTTCCAAGAAGATGACATGAGGATTTATGCTGCACTTTGAAACATTCTGCTTTCATCTTAGGAGGAACCCAGTTTAAGCTCTGAAATATGTATGCTTGATTGTGGGCTTCTAGCCACGGTGCACCTAATTAATCGGAAGATCAAATGTGTGCTCAGTGGGAGGCACAACTACAAAACCGCAGGTGGAAGCCAAAGGCTCCATTTAATAAAGGTTGCACAAACAGAGTGCTGTGCTAGGACTCCTGTCACCTGTGTGTGGCTCTTCTGCCATTTTGTCATTGCCATGAGAACAGTTACTGGGTCATAAAGAGATCTCAACCTTCCCATTCCACTGAAGTTTAACTTTCTACTCTGCAGAGCAACTCCATAACGTGCTGGAGGATATAAAGTCTGTTTGTTCAGGGTTTGGTTATGATTGCTATTGTTGAATTTATTACTGGCTTGTCCCAAGAACATAAAAACCTATGATTCTGTTAAATAGGCGGTGTTGGTACGTAAGGGCACAGATTTTAGAGTGAAATGGAACTGGAGTCAATAATTATAAATTGCTCTGCTAATGATTAGCTCTGTGATATTTGAGAAGTTAGCCTCTCTAAGCTCCTTTTTGATCATCTATAAAATGGGAAGACTAGTATCTACCTTGCAGGTTGCTCTAAGGATTAAGTAGGATAGCATATAAAGAGTCATTGTATATAGAAAGCATTCAGTGGTAATGAAAAAATTGGAAATGAGGCAGTAGAGGGGAAGAGAGTCATAAATTTTCTCCAGATGAAGGTTTGAGAAAGTCCAAGCACTGTAAACACATTTTTACTATGGATTAATTTCCCAAGATCATAATCCCTTAACAGTCCCAAAGGATCTATTTTTCAGTCCTAAATCCAAAATGCATGGAAAGCTTTGGCAGATCTGGGAAAATAAGCAAGTGTTTTTAAGTGATTATTCTTGCAAGTGTCTGCTTTGGTGTACAGTTATTTGATATCTATTTTCATTCGATCAGGAAAAGGTATAACAATAGAAGAAACAAAAGTGAGAGAATATGACTTGTCATTCCCAATTGAAAATTAGCAAAGATCTAACTGATATCAAAAAGCCAACAACAAATTCTACCTGGGTCACTAGAGTAAGAAAAAGTTACTAAAACTGACATTGTTCTTAGATATCTATCAGAGAGCACAGTAATCTGCTTTTATTCTCTATGTAATATGAAGTCAGGATAAGAAATACCTGGCATCAAAATCTGACTGCATCAGTGACTGTAGCCAAGTCATTAATTTAGCCTTTCTGTTCCTCAGTTTCTGCACTGTAGAAGCAGAGCTATAATAATACCTACCTCATTTGAGTGGACCATGGAATCTGCATATTTGGTGATCTCCTTAATGATTTTTATGCACACCAACATTTAAAAACCCCTGCCCTAAAGTAACGCTTTTAAGAATAGTAATAAAATAGCAAATAAAATATTTCTAATACTCAAAGTAAGTGAGTTAATGTGCCTTTACTGAATCATTACCCTGGGCACACTTAGTAGCTAAATTCTTTACCATTAATAGGAAAGCATGGCATATATGTTATGCTTTATGATGTGTGCATACATGCATGTGCGTGTGTGTGCATGTATGTCATTAGCCTGTGTGTGACACAGGCTTGTGTGTCATTAGCAAGATGAAAGAAGGAAATAGGGAGAAAAGAAAGAAAACACCCACATGATTCAAAGTGGATTTTTCCATTAAGTGACTGTTGGCTGTAACTGCATGATAACACTTGTGAATATGATACTAATGATGCAGTTGCCTAATGGGCTTGACACAAATAATGCAGAAAATTACAAATAATGCGACTCAATTACCACTGAATGCAAGCAAAAGGCAATCGAAGATGTAACACGCTTCATTCTATGTTATCCCCATTCTTTCTACCCAGTTAATATAGGCCTAGAGCTAGAGAAATTGCCTTTTCCAATTATTTTCCATGTCCTCTGAAAGGTATATCACTCCCCCAGGTTCTGTGACTCATCCCAATATAAGGGCCAATAGTTATTTTATAATGTTTTACATAGCCCAACCTCTATCATGAAGGAGACAAAGGCGGCCATACAGGCTGGGGCTGGGGCAGAATTCACTTTCGTACATGCTTATTAGAAGTGACACTCAGGGACATCTGGGTGGCTCAGTCAGTTAAGCATTGAACTCTTGGTTTCGGCTCAGGTCATGATCTCAGGGTTGTGAGATCAAACCCTGTGTCAGGCTCCACACTCAACAGGGAGTCTGCTTGAGATTATCTGCCTCTCTCTGTACCCTCCCCCCTGCTTGCACTCTCTCTCTAAAATAATAGATAAATAAATCTTGATTTTAAAAAAAGTGAGATTCAGTGATAGGCATTTTTAATACATATTAACTCAGTTTCTGATTACCCCATTAGTAAGTATTATTATTTACATTTAAGGACAGGAAGTTAGAAGCTCAGAGTTCAAGAAATTTGAACGGGTCACTCAGGCTGGTAAAAGACACAGAAGAATTCAAACCAGATTTGTCTGATTTCTAAAATCCATGCATTTTAGACCATCAGAAATAAAGCCAGGTGGGCCCATCAAAATAGCAAAAGTTCTTAGTTCCAAGCAACAAAACCAGACTTGGCAGTTATGGCAGAGCAGGACTTTACTAAAAGATAACGGGCAGTTCACAGCATCATTAGGAGGGCTGGAGAACCATGCTGAAGCTTTGCAGACAGAAGCAGTGCCTCATCATATCACAGAACTTAGCCAGTAAGGAAACAGCCCCCACCAGAGCTGGCATGGACAGTAGAGGCTGGAGCTAACATCACTGCCACGGATGCCCTGGGAACTCAGGCTCACCGCTGCCGCCATTACTCCCACAAGCATTCACCACAATCCCTGCTTGTCGGCATGGCTAAACTCCCAATTATTTAGCCCTTCCTTCACACATTGTCTCATTTAATGTATTGTGTATGCATTATTACATTTTTTTTTTCTTCACAAGGGCTCTATGGAGGCATGCTCTCATTATTCTCAACTTCCAGACAAGGAACTGAGGTTCAGTCAGGTTAAATGATTAGCCCAGGATCACAAAGCCAGTAGGTGGTAGAACAACTTAACTCCCACTCGTTCCTTAGTGACATGCTTTAGTTAAAAGTTTACCATGGTTTTAGAATCACAAAAATCTGAATTTATATCCTGGTTTTTCAAATCCCCACTCTGGAAAAACGAGTGTGGCACTGTGCATCTAACTGATGGAGCCCAGATCATTTGATCATGCCTATGAGTTGAGAGATGTTGGGAGGGCTCGTCTGGAATTTTCAGGTTTCTTGGTGGGAGACTGGCCTGGCCTCTCAACTATGCTCATGGAAATCACAAACACAGAAAATGGGTTCAGATATGGACAACTGAAAAAAATGGCAAATGTCTACCACAATCTACCTTTTGGGTTGCCCAACACTAAAATATATCCTTCTTTTCATATTTAAACATCCACCTCCTAACATTTTCCCCTCTAACATACAACTATTATATAACCAAAAATATACTCCTCAGCTAGCCACACCATTATCAGTTATTATATCTAGAGTCAAGTCTAGAATCAAGAGGTGATAATGACTCTTTATCTAGATTTATTTGATCCAATTTTATTATTCTATAACCATGGGCTTGCCTATATAGTCAACCACTACCAACACACTCTTTATAAAAAACTGGGAGAAAAGGAGAATGATATAAAAAATTTAGATTGTTAAGATTTGTAAAAATACACCATATAAGCCAGGATAGACTCAATAGCACTACAATAACAACCCCAAAACCTCAGGGGTTCCACCAACGAAGATTTATTTCTCATTAACACTCTCTACCTATTGTAGGTAAGCTGCAACTCTCTCCAAGTAGTCTTTGAAACCCATGTTGTTGCAGTACCCTCTCTCTGAAATATTAGTGATCTCATGGCAAATGGAACAGAAAATACAAAGAACCATTCACTAACTTAAATTTCTGCTGGTAGTAATTCATATCACTTTTCACTTTTCACTGGCCAAAAACATTAAGATAGTTAAGTCTGAAGTTAGTGGCGTGGAAAAATTTATTTTCTCTCCTCAAGGAGAAGTAGAAAATACATCGGAATAATAATACAATCTACCAAACCCACAGTTTTGTTGTTGTTGTTGTTGTTGTTTTCCAATTCTACATTTTATTTATTTTTTTAATAATAATTTTTATTATATTATGTTAGTCACCATACAGTACATCCCTAGATTTTGATGTAAAGTTCTGTGAGTCATTACTTGCGTATAACACCCAGTGCACCATGCAATATGTGCCCTCCTTAATACTCATCACTGGCCTATCCCATTCCCCCACCCGCCTCCCCTCTGAAGCCCTCAGTTTGTTTCCCAGAGTCCATAGTCTCTCATGGTTCATTCCCCCTTCTGTTTATCCCCCCTTTCTTTATCCCTTTCTTCTCCTACCGATCTTCCTAGCTCTTATGTTCCATAAATGAGTGAAACCATATGATAATTGTCTTTCTCTGCTTGACTTCTTTCGCTTAGCATTATCTCCTCCAGTCCCGTCCATGTTGCTGCAAATGTTGTGAAATATACAATGGAATATTACTCAAACCCACAGTTTTAAATCCTGGCAACAACAAGAAAGATAAAATGGATGCTTCTGCATATGGTCATTAGGCCACAGTTTGTATTTATTACTTCTTTTTCCCACACCTCATTCCATCATTGCTTTGCGCATAACCAGCATTTTAGACTGCTGGGATTCTTTAACTGACAGGCTTTACATGATAATGAGGAGGGGAACCACAGGGGAAAATCTGGGTTCCCTCCATTCCTCCCTTCTCTCCATTGTGTAGCAGCAACCATATTTCAACCTTGATAATCAGGATCAATCATCATGGCCAACACCATGCCCCTTTTCTATCTGTTCACCAGTGGCACAAAGAACTCAAAATATCTTAGCTTTCAAATTACTAGAACCACAGTAGTAAACCCAAGTAGAAATACTGCCTGTGTGGGTGGAAGATCTCTAAACCACTTCAGAGTCACAGGGACAGTTAGGAAATTTTTTATAATTGGATCAATAGCCATAATACAGAGATATACCCCATTCCTCTTTTACTCTTTATGTTTAGATTGGGTATTCTAGGAAATGAAGAAACAACTCCATGTATTGGTCACTGATTGAGTCCACAAAACACAATCTGTAGAGCAATGCCTTAAACTCGTTAAGATGTTATCTGGAGCTAACGCTGTAGCTGAGTCTCCAGTAGGCTATTTCATGGTTCTGGGTGATGGGAGAACATACTAAATCCAGTGAATATCACAGGCATTAGCCCATTGTCTTGCTTCTTTCACTGTAAACAATTACATACTATAAAGACTATGCCTTTGTTCTTTCACTGTGTTGGAGTTCCCCAGTAAGAAGCAGTTTTGATTGTAATAATGCTGTATGAAGTATTATGGAAGGCTATTAATGTTGGCAGAACAGGTCAGAATAGGAAGAAAATTTAAAATCCACAATATATGTCTATTCCTAAGAGACATATTACTTCTCAAATAATAGCAGGACTGCCGGGGACATATCTTATCGGAAACTTGGAATTGAACTCTGACACTAGCAGTAAGAGTAGCCAAGTGAGATTTGATAAAGGGCAATAAATCCAGTTGATTTTGTGCATAGCCACCATCCTCTTCACTCATGGCAACTTTTTTCAAGAGCCCATTAAAAAAGTTTATCAAAATGGCTAGGGAAGAAGGCTGCAGACAGGCATGGGTAAAGCATCTTGTCCTTATTATTAACAGCCTTCTTTTTAATGAAGTTCTTCTTAGGAACAGTCACATGGGAGATGACAGGGATATAGATAGATATAGACATAAAGATAGATAGATGATATAGGTATTGGTATAACCATAGATAGATATAAATACTATAAACCAATTCCAAGAGGTTCATTTCCATACTTCTTCAAATCTTGTCACCAGTCCTCCAATCTCATTCCTTCCAAACTCTGATCATCTAGCCAAATCATTTGCTACTGTCTATGAATAGATATACACATTTCTCTCAGGACATAGTCCCTTTCTGATAAGTTAGATAATGGTGTACATTATTAAACTCTGTTCTCTGAGAACTTTTCTTTTTTCATTGTTTTTCAAAGTCACTATTACATGACAATATCATAGAAGAACACATAAATAGTGCCAGCATATTGATTAAAGTCATCTATAAAATAGCGTTGGATGTTTTCTTTCTCAACCAATTGATCAGTGGGAACCCACAACGATGCTATAAATATAGATTGAGAGAAAGGAGGCTGAAGGACCTAACAAACACTGTGGAAGTATAACCATCTTAACACACATTTTAGTTTGCCTTCACTATCCACTCAGCCCCAGTCCTATATATCTCATTTCAACTGATAAAAGAGTATTGCCGCACATTTCAAATTTATGTCTTGTGATTCCGATAAAGTACAAACTGGGCAGCTTGCACGGCTTGGTCACCCTGTGTCTTTGGTCAGACTTTAGTTTCTATCAGGGTCCATTAACAAGACAAGATCTGTTTTTCAAAGAAACAATAATTACTTACTGAAAAAAAAATATGGCTTTGCTCCAAAACCCTAGGTATTTCCACTCTGATTCTTCTATCTGCCACAATGAACATTTCAATTTGTATCAGACATTTTGACCACTACTGATTGGATCCACCAACCAGTAAGAGTTGAAAGAGTTGTTTATACTGCAATTTAGACTAGCTGGAGACATGTCTTTTGCTCTAGACACCACAAAAAAAAAAACCTAGCAGCATTTGTAAATGAGTCATATGCGGTATATATTGATTCCCAAAATGCAAAGAAGCCCTTCAAGCATTACTTCTGCTTTATTGATGAGGAGATAAAAGTCTAGCAACTCTTCTTTCCAATCTGAACACATTTCCAGACATCTCTCAGACCACTAGAACTTCAAAAATTTCACTGAAGTTGTAGACCCCTGTATTTTGAGAGATTTATCTCGATCCTCTAGCAGTTATGTATCTTCTCAAGGCATCTGCTCTACAGATCCTACCAGCATCATGCCATTCATATAGTGCACCAACATGGTTTCCTGCAGGAGAGTGGGATAATGAAAGTCCCTGAAAACTAATTTGTGGTACAGAGCTAGAGAGTTGATAAAATTCTAAAGCAAAAGTGATGAGGGCATATAGTTATCTTACGAGGTAAAAGTAAACTTCTGGGTACTAACTGTGTATTGAGATGGAGAAAATAGTGCAGTTACAAACTTCCAACTCCTGCCATCCCTCACGCAGACCAGATACTTGATATAAGACACCTAAAGTGGGGGAAAAAACATCACCTGCTCTTTCACCTCTGTAACTCTAGCATTCTGTGGGGGACAGATGGAAACATGACAACTTCTAAAATTTCCCCTCCCTCTCCTAGGTCTACTCCCTCACATGGCTGGGCACAGGTAGAAAAGATGAGTATCAAAAGCAAATGCTCCCTTGCTTAATACCCCATAGCTAGAGTTCCTTCCTTGGTGTCACAACTTCCCTTGGTCAAGATCTCCAAGTGATAAGCACCCAATTGCTGGTTCACTTGTGTACTGGCTCACATGCATATGTTCTTAGAAAGTCACACAGGGCTGCCTCACTGCACAGTCACAGAGATGAGGGTCCAGCTCAATCTCTTACATTCGACCTCGATATCCTCCATTTGTAATACAGCCCACCCTCACTTGCTGCCAAGCTCTGTAAATATGGTTCAAGTGGTTCAAGCTCAGCTACCTCTTATGCTATTTACTTGATACACAGAAAACTAAATTATCATTATTCTGCCAAATTTGGGGAATGCAGTCCTCCTCAAAGGGCCTATGGAAACTCTGCCAAGTCCTTTGATATAGGCGTCCATAAACTTCCTAAGTGATTCACTTGAAGACTCCCTTCACCAGGCTTTGGACAGAGAGAAGTACACCATCCTGTTCCCACATTGCAACCACTGCTCCAAGGTTGGCCCTATAGGCTGAGAAAAGGGTGACTGAAATGGTGGCTCATGGTAATTCTAAACTCCTTATTAAGCCCTGTAGACATAAGTCTGGCCCCAAAGTGGTAGTTTGTTTTTGTTTTAATGTGGAATAATCAATCCCTGTTATTTTCACCTATGGGTCCTAAGGTAAGTTCCTGGGCAATAGGAAATATCCTTCTACAGAGAAAGACAGAGACAAACAGAAGAAAGAACCATAAAGGTTTTACTCAAAACAAAGCAACTAGATAGAAGTTAAATGTAATCATTTGGTTTTTTATTTTAATATTTTAGCACTATTAATAACCAATGTTTCATTTGTTTTAATACTCAAAGCTATGTCATTTCACCCCATCCAATTAAATGCCATTAATTTTATCACCTCCATTCTATAGATGAGAAAACTGAGACTGGGAGGAATTAAAGTAATTTGCCAAACAAGGTCAAACAGATCTCCCTAACAGCAAACCACCACACAGGGACTAAACTCCACTATACTGCCTGTTGGTGGTCCCTTTTTCTATTAGTTTTTTAACTTGCTTACGAATGTAGATATTTTTAATGCCAACGTGCCACAGAAGCAATGGGGAAGCAGAATTCCCAGCAATGCCCATATATTTTGCGTATGATAGTGCTGTATACTTTGAATACATTTTTTTCTTCTCCATTCCTAAACAAAAATTTACCTACAAAATTTATGTAATAGGAAAGAATTGCAAAGTTTTGATACACAGGCTTATTGTGGACATATTTTCTTCCTCTTTATATTCACATATTAATAAATTTGACCACACTGATTCAACTGCCTCTCTCTACTAAGTGGAGAAAAGGAAGAAGTAAGGAATGAAGAGACTGTATCCAGGACTCCCATTGTCTCCTTAACCAATAGCCTGAGACTGAACGCTGAATAAACTTGACTTGATTTCCCTGGGGTCATCATCTCCCCAACAGCCTTCCTGGGTAAGAGAAGCCGATGGCAGCAGCAAGCTCAATAACATGACACTTGGCACACATTCCGAAACTCTTTGATTGCCCAAGGGCATACAGCACGGCCTTGAATAAATGCAGATTGAACTAAGGACAGCACTTTCTTAGTTCCTTGCCAAAATTTGCTGTCTTTTGAAAAAGATTGTAAATGTAGGAACCTGCAGTCCCTATTACCATTAAATCTTCCACAAAGAGCACCTTTAACTGGAAGGCTTGCTGAAGATTTCATTTCGTAATAGTCTGGTTGCCAATTTTGAAGGAGGAGAGAGGTAAAGTAGAATTGCGAATTGATGAAGAAATTCTGATCGGGAGAGGAGGAGGAGAGAAACCTTGTTAAGTAATGACATGATTAAAACACTTCAGCCTTTGATTTCTCCAGTGAAAATTCTACGTTCTCCATTGTTTATCTTTGGGCATAATTTTAGTTAAATGGAGCATAGTCTTTAACTATAGTAAGGGTTGAGATGACCATAATTCTCCCCCAAAGTTCACACAGTGCAGGCAGCTGGGTACTACTTTGAAAGTCATCAAAAATATGAAGAATAAAATACTTAAAACTATCTATTTTGTTGATTCAAGCTTATTCAACCTTTTGCTAGTGGGAGCTTTTACTGTACACTTGAGTTGCTTGCTTGATAGTATTTGCCTCCAGTGAGATCCTGTTTGGGAACTCATATTCTTTTATATGCTGAGATCCATACTGTTTTGAACAGGGCTAGCTTCATTAAAATGATTTCCTACCGTCACGCAGTGACCTAAATGACAATTGACTTTTGCCTTCCATTAGCAGAATGCATTCAGATTTCATTTTCATGTATGAATGCAATTCATGCTTCATATCATATTATTTTAAACAATACTACAATGTAGATTCATTAACAGTGCCTTATCTATTTCCACTGTTAGTATCTTTTAAAGGATAAACCATATAAGGAGTCCTATGCCCTTATACATTGTAATTCTCTGAAAATGCATCGCAGCATTTAAAGATGATTAGCCTTATACACTCTGTGCACCATAAGCTTCTATGAGAATGTGTTATATAATCAGAAACAAAAACTTTTTCCCTCTCTCCTACTGCCACGCATTATACAATACACAGGAGCAAGAGTTGAACTAACAAAAAACATCTTTCAAACATTGATTAAATAGCAGCAAATCCTTAAAATGATTTCCCAATATTGTTACACATTTTTGGTTTATCCTACCTCCTACACTAATTAATAACAACAAACCTCACATATCAGCCAGATGGATGACTCTAAGATTAGTCTTAAGTTTAACCTCAATTAGAAAGAGATGACAGATTTCGGAAATAAATAAGAAACATTCCTTGATTCTCCAGGTCCTTCATTTCTCCCCTTTTAGTTCAGATTTTATTTTATTTTTTTTTTTTTTTTTTGCAATTTTGGGACAGAACATGCTACTGCTTCTGAACTCTTGATGAATACAAAAAACCCACAATGGGTATTTATTGGATCTAACCCATGATTAATGTGGTGAATTGCATGTAGTCCCAACCTTTTAAATCTCTCTGAAGAATTACATTTCTGTCCACAGGCATGTCACTGTTAAAAAATGAGTCACCTAATAAAAGAACACACAGTATATTAATATGTAATTTCTTTCCCAGTATGAATGCTAATTACTGACAGTGCAGACCTTATGCTTACTCCTTGATATGGATCGACTTTCTAGCTCTCTTGGTTTGTGCCATCACTCTTTCCACTCTCATTCACACACAGTTTCATTTTAAAGGCTCATGAAGATAGGCAGGGGGGCTATTTAGTGGTTTTCTAGATCTAACACAATTTAGCTTGAAAACTTGTAAAAGGGAGGGAGGGGTGAGTGCATTCTAACATAATTCCAGAAATTAATTTGGTTTGCATGAAAAGAAATGTCATTACGTAAATAATTCGCCTCTTGAAAGTACTCTCTCAGTTGCTTTCTGGCAGTCTTATTAACCTGTAAAGATAATTCACTTGCCTAACATTTTTTTTTCCTTGTTAGCTTCCAATTGAGCATTATGTAAATGTGGGGTTTCCACAAATTATAGGAACTCTGTCCGAATGTTCATTTCAATAGTTGTTTTCAGTTTGGGGTGTTTTTTGTTTTGTTTTGTTCTGTTTTTTAATACCAGACTCTGGTAGAAGGGAATGATTCTCACAAGAAAAATACACAGTCTTTATTGTTTGACACCCCCCACTCTTATATCTCTCTTTCTTCATCAAGCCCTTATATTTATTCCACAGTCTATATCCCACACATTCTTATATCTCACTAGGAAGAGCTTTTAATAACGTATTACACCTCAAAGGCAAACTCTTTGCCACTTATTAGTCCTTCAAACTACCTGATATCAAAAATATACCCAAAACTCTTTGAGGACTTCTTTTTTTCAGAATTGTATTAAATTCATCTTTACTCTTCTAGTGCCTAGCATGGTGTCTCAGATACACAGAAAGCTCTAGGATTTCATCTCATCCAGCACTGAACTGTGAACTATTCAGAAATGCTTATGACCAAGTATATGACCATCAATTTAATGAATACTCGAGTGAAACCAGTTGTCTATTGAAAGTGGCTTAGAAAAATCAAACTTTATACTGCTTTGACTAACACATACCCTTGGGGGCAGAGAATGAAGCTGACCTCATCTATTTCTAAGATTGAGAAAAGCGACAACTATAACACCTTGACCTTTCATAACTAAAATTTTAAGTTAATGGGATCAGAGTTCAGCAAATTATATCAGGGTTTTCTTTAAGGTTCAGGAAAAAAAAGAATAAAACTCATTATGGCGATGTCCACGATTTAAAGTAATACCAGTGAAGAAAAAAAGACACAACATGATGCCTAGAAGCTGAGAAGCCATCCACAGCGCCTGCGTCAGGACATTCAATTTATTACAAACAGTAATAAATTGACAGTGGAAATAAAACAAAGTATGTAAACTAAAAAAACCTACCTTTGAGGAACTTCACTCTCCAAACAGGCAAGCAAGGAATTAAGCACCTGAAAATTGTCATAACAAGAGATAACAAAAATCCTGTATTAATTGGAATACTGTGATTTGTCTAGCTCTGCTCAAGATCCTCCAACCAAGGTTCACTGGTTGCATCCCCAGGACGCAGGACAGTGTCTAACACATAGCAGATGTGCACATAAAAATCTGTTGTTGACCGACTCTGTCTGCTCTTATGTAACTAAACTTGTACTGGTCATCTGCAGCTTAGATCATGTACAAATTGTAGCCCTTAAAATACATACACACACACACACACACACACACACACACACACACACACACACGAATTGTAGCCCTTAAAATATTAAAGGCCCCTAACCTTGACTTGATTATACACCATGACAGGAAAGAACTCAAATGTAGATATAACCTATCAGAAGTTGATAGGATGGTTTCAGGGTTGGGTTTTTTTTTATTTATTTAATATTCCCAGGCAGTAGGTCAACTTCCAAGGAAGCTCTTCACCAGCAAACTTCCCTGCTCTCTGTGCTCTTATTTTTCGTGTGAGAACTAGTTGTGGGGATTCCCTGGGCCTCTGTGAGCCCCTGCTCTGTGGCTGAGACTCCTGCCAGACTTACTTCCACTGTGTCCTATAATAACCACTTCTTCCCTCCCAATCTTGGAAGTTACCTGAGTCACTCTTTTCCTTAAAACCCAAAGTTCCTAACCAACATATGTAGGGAAAGCTTTATTTTTTTTTTAATTTAGACACACTAAAAAATAAAGTGGTCTTTTATATCTGTTGTTAGTGTTCTGCTTTCTTTTATAAACTCTGAACATCTTTTGATCAACATTGTCAGCTGAAAATATTTGATTCGTAAACTTCGATAGATAATGAAGTAACAAGCACCTAGTGCTGATTCCTTTTAGAATATCATCACATATGCATAATAGAATAAAATCCTCCCCCCAAAATTATCTGCTTGATATAATGTCCCAGTAATTAACCTCATAAACTCCCCTTGAACAACACATTTTAAAGAGCCAAATCGGATGGGAGTTAAGATGGCGGAGGAGTAGGGGACCCCTTTTTCAGCCGGTCCCCTGAGTCGAGCTGGATAGGTACCAGACCAGCCTAAATAACCACGGAATCAGCCTGAGACGCAGGAAGATGCATCTGGATCTCTACAAATGAACATCTCCAGCGCTGAGTCTTGAGGTACGAAGAGGGGAGCCGTAAAACCGCGCACAGATATCGGAAGATAAACGGAAGGGGGAGGGAGCCACCGCGTTTCGGCACCGGGAAGCGGCAGCCACCTGCACGGGGGAGCGGGTGGGTCTTGAGGACGGTACCCGCGAAACAGCAGACTGAGACCCTGAACCGGGTGCGCGCGCCACCAGGCTTCTCACGGAACTCCGGAATCGCGGTGTGCTCACTGGTCATAGACTGAGACCCGAAGATCCGGGAGTGCGCGGGGCGGCCGGTGGCTGGTGGCGTTAGAAACACAAAGGATAGAGACGCGCCAGCCCTGGAAGTGAGGGCAGGGACGCCAGCTGTGGGGCGCACATCCTGGGACGCTGCAGGGTTGAGCAGCACCAACACTAACAGAGTTAAAGTGGCCAGAACATCAGTGGAGAACGGGCAACAATCCCTCTGTTCTGTGACAGAGGCTGAAATTTGGCCACTGCTGCTCTGACTCTCAGAAAAGGCACAGCAAACTGCCAGGGAAAGCCGCCAGAGAACAAAAGCCTGGAAATACCGGCTCAGAGAGTGCCCATCCCCATCCCCCCTCCCAGGGGACGCGGAGACTCTACCCAAACAGGGTTGCCTGAGTATCGGCGTGGCAGGCCCCTCCCCCAGAACACAGAAGGCAGGCTGAAAAATCAAGAAACTCACAACCCCGGGCGCCTGGGTGGCGCAGTCATTGAGCGCCTGTCTCCGGCTTAGGGCGTGATCCCGGCGTTGCGGAAAGGAGTCCCTCATTGGGCTCCTCTGCTGGGAGCCTGCTTCTTCCTCTCCCACTCCCCTGCTTCTGTTCCCGTTCTTGCTGACTGTCTGTCTCTCTCTCTCAGATAAATAAATAAATAAAATCTTTAAAGAAGAAGCCCACATCCCTAAGATCCCTATAAAACAAGGGGCACGGCCTGGGACCCAGTCAATAATTTGGGCTCTGGACAACCCCGCAACCTCTCCTCATCAGAATGACAAGAAGGAGAAGCCCCCCCCCCAGCAAAGAAAAGACAGTGAGTCTGTGGCCTCTGCCACAGAAATAATGGATATGGATGTAACCAAATTATCAGAAATGGAATTCAGAGTAACGATGGTCAAAATGATGAGCAGAATTGAAAAAAGTATTAACGAAAAGGATACTGAGAATATAGAGTCCCTAAGGACAGAAATGAGAGCGAATTTGACAGAAATTAAAAATTCTATGAGCCAAATGCAGGCAAAACTAGAGGCTCTGACAACAGGGTCACCGAAGCAGAGGAAAGGGTTAGTGAATTGGAGGATGGGTTAATAGAGGAAAAAATGAAAATAGAAGATGCTCTTAAAAAAATCCACACCCAGGAATGTAGGTTACGGGAGATTACTGACTCAATGAAACGATCCAATGTTAGAATCATCGGCATCCCCGAGGGGGTGGAGAAAAACAGAGGTCTAGAAGAGATATTTGAACAAATTGTAGCTGAAAACTTCTCTAATCTAGCGAGGGAAACAAACATTCGTGTCCAAGAGGCAGAGAGGACCCCTCGCAAGCTCGACCACGACAAACCTACGCCACGTCACGTCATAGTGCAATTCGCAAATATTAGAGCCAAGGATACAGTATTGAAAGCGGCCAGGGCAAAGAAATTTCTCACGTACCAAGGCAAAGGCATCAGAATTACATCAGACCTGTCTACACAGACCTAGAATGAGAGAAAGGGTTGGGGGAGCATATTTAAAGCTCTTTCAGAGAAAAACATGCAGCCAAGGATCCTTTATCCAGCAAGGCTGTCATTCAGAATTGATGGAGAAATAAAGACATTTCAGAATCGCCAATCACTAACCAATTTCGTAACCATGAAACCAGCCCTACAGGAGGTATTACGGGGGGTTCTATAAAAGTAAAAAGGCCCCAAGAGTGATAAAGAACAGAAAGTCACAGCCAATACAAACAAAGACTTTACTGGCAACATGGCATCATTAAAAGCATATCTCTCAGTACTCAGTCTTAATATTAATGGCTTAAATTCTCCCATAAAACGCCACAGGGTTGCAGATTGGATAAAAAGAAATGACCCATCCATTTGCTGTCTACAAGAGACTCATTTTGAACCCAAAGATGCATTCAGACTGAGAGTAAGGGGATGGAGTACCATCTTTCACGCAAATGGACCTCAAAAGAAAGCTGGGGTAGCAATTCTCATATCAGATAAATTGGATTTTAAACTACAGACTATAGTTAGAGACGCAGAAGGGCACTATATTATTCTTAAAGGAAGTATTCAACAAGTGGATATGACAATTATAAATATATATGCCTCAACAGGGGAGCAGCAAGATACACAAGCCAACTCTTAACCGGAATAAAGAGACACATAAATAAAAATACATTAATAGTAGGGGACCTCAACACTCCACTATCAGAAACAGACAGAACACCCTGGCAAAAACTAAGCAAAGAATCAAAGGCTTTGAATGCCATACTCGACGAGTTGGACCTCATAGATATATATAGAACACTACACCCCAGAACCAAAGAATACTCATTCTATTCTAATGCCCATGGAACATTCTCAAGAATAGACCATGTTCTGGGACACAAAACAGGTCTCAACCGATACCAAAAGACTGAAATTATCCCCTGCATATTCTCAGGTCACAACGCTCTGAAATTGGAACTCAACGACAAGGAAAAATTTGGAAGAAACTCAAACACTTGGAGACTAAGAACCATCCTGCTCAGGAATGACTCGATAAACCAGGAAATCAAAAATCAAATTAAACAATTTATGGAGACCAATGAGAATGAAAATACAACAGTCCAAAACCTTTGGGATACTGCAAAGGCAGTCCTAAGGGGGAAATACATAGCCATCCAAGCCTCACTCAAAAGAATAGAAAAATCTAAAATGCAGTTTTTATATTCTCACCTCAAGAAGCTGGAACAGCAACAGAGGGACAGGCCTAATCCACGCACGAGGAAGCAGTTGACCAACATTAGAGCTGAAATCAATCAAGCAGAAACCAGAAGTACAGTAGAGCAGATCAACAGGACTAGAAGCTGGTTCTTTGAGAGAATCAATAAAATTGACAGACCACTGGCAAGACTTATCCAAAAGAAAAGAGAAAGGACCCAGATTATTAAAATTATGAATGAAAAAGGAGAGGTCACGACGAACACCATTGAAATTGGAAGGATTATTAGAAATTTTTATCAACAGCTATATGCCAATAAACTAAGCAATCTGGAAGACATGGAATCCTTCCTGGAAACCTATAAACTACCAAGATTGAAACCGGAAGAAATTGATTCCTTAAACAGGCCAATTAATTATGAAGAAATTGAGTCAGTGATAAACAACCTTCCAAATAACAAAACTCCAGGCCCGGATGGTTTTCCTGGGGAATTCTACCAAACATTCAAAGAAGAAATAATACCTATTCTCCTAAAGCTATTTCAAAAAATAGAAACAGAAGGAAAGCTACCAAACTCATTCTATGAGGCCAATATTACCTTGATCCCCAAACCAGGCAAAGACCCCCTCAAAAGGAGAATTACAGACCGATTTCCCTAATGAATATGGATGCCAAAATCCTCAACAAGATACTTGCTAATAGAATCCAACAGTTCATTAAAAGGATTATCCATCACGATCAAGTGGGATTCATACCTGGGATGCAAGCGTGGTTCAATATTCGCAAATCAATCAGCGTGATACATCATATCAACAAGAAAAGACTCAAGAACCATATGATCCTCTCAATCGATGCCGAAAAAGCAACTGACAAAATACAGCATCCTTTCCTGATTAAAACCCTGCAGAGTGTAGGAATAGAAGGTACATTTCTCAATCTCATAAAAGCCATCTATGAAAAGCCTACTGCAAATATTATTCTCAATGGGGAAAAGCTGGAAGCCTTTCCCTTAAGATCAGGAACACGACAAGGATGCCCACTCTCGCCACTATTATTCAACATAGTACTAGAAGTCCTTGCAACAGCAATCAGACGACAAAAGGGGATCAAAGGTATTCAAATCGTCAAAGAAGAAGTCAAAATGTCTCTCTTCGCAGATGACATGATACTCTATATGGAAAACCCAAAAGAAGCCACTCCCAAACTATTAGAAGTTATAGAGCAATTCAGTAACGTGGCGGGATACAAAATCAATGCTCAGAAATCAGTTGCATTTCTGTACACGAATAACGAGAACAAAGAAAGAGAAATTAGGGAATCCATCCCATTTACAATAGCACCAAAAACCATACGTTACCTTGGAATTAACTTAACCAGAGACGTAAAGGGCCTATATTCTAGAAACTCTAAATCACTCTTGAAAGACATTGAGGAAGACATAAAAAGATGGAAAGATATTCCATGCTCATGGATCGGAAGAATTAACATAGTTAAAATGTCCATGCTACCCAGAGCAATCTACACTTTCAATGCTATCCCGATCAAAATACCGAGGACATTTTTCAAAGAACTGGAACAAATAGTCCTTAAATTTGTATGGAACCAGAAAAGGCCCCGAATCTCCAAGGAACTGTTGAAAAGGAAAAACAAAGCTGGGGGCATCACAATGCTGGATTTCGAGCTGTACTACAAAGCTGTGATCACAAAGACAGCATGGTACTGGCACAAAAACAGACACATAGACCAATGGAACAGAATAGAGAGCCCAGAAATGGACCCTCGGCTCTTTGGGCAACTAATATTTGATAAAGCAGGAAAAAACATCCGGTGGGAAAAAGACAGTCTCTTCAATAAATGGTGCTGGGAAAATTGGTCAGCTACATGCAAAAGAATGAAACTTGACCACTCTCTCACACCATACACAAAAATAAACTCCAAATGGATAAAAGACCTCGATGTGAGACAGGAATCCATCAAAATTCTAGAGGAGAACATAGGCAGCAACCTCTACGACATCGGCCAAAGCAACCTTTTTCATGATACATCCCCAAAGGCAAGAGAAACAAAAGATAAAATGAATTTATGGGACTTCATCAAGATTAAAAGTTTCTGCACAGCCAAGGAAACAGTCAGAAAAACTAAGAGGCAGCCCACGGAATGGGAGAATATGTTTGCAAATGACACTACAGATAAAGGACTGGTATCCAAGATCTACAAAGAACTTCTCAAACTCAATACATGAGAAACAAATAAACAAATCAAAAAATGGGCAGAAGATATGAACAGACACTTTTCCAATGAAGACATACAAATGGCTAACAGACACATGAAAAAATGTTCAAAATCATTAGCCATCAAGGAAATTCAAATCAAAACCACACTGAGATACCACCTTACGCCAGTTAGAATGGCAAAAATAGACAAGGCAAGAGACAACAATTGTTGGAGAGGATGTGGAGAAAGGGGATCCCTCCTACATTGTTGGTGGGAATGCAAGTTGGTACAGCCACTCTGGAAAACAGTGTGGAGGTCCCTTAAAAAGTTAAAAATTGAGCTACCCTATGATCCAGCCATTGCACTACTGGATGTTTACCCCAAAGATACAGACGTAGTGAAGGGAAGGGCCATATGCACCCCAATGTTCATAGCAGCCTTGTCCACAATAGCTAAATCGTGGAAGGAGCCGAGATGCCCTGCAACAGATGACTGGATTAAGAAGTTGTGGTCCATATATACAATGGAATATTACTCAGCTATCAGAAAAAACGAGTTCTCAACATTTGCTACAACATGGACGGCACTGGAGGAGATAATGCTAAGTGAAATAAGTCAAGCAGAGAAAGACAACTCTCATATGATTTCTCTCATCTATGGAACATAAGAACTAGGATGATCAGTAGGGGGAGAAAGGGATAAAGAAAGGGGGGGTAATCAGAAGGGGGAATGAAACATGAGAGACTATGGACTATGAGAAACAAACTGAGGGCCTCAGAGGGGAGGGGGGTGGGGGAATGGGATAGGCCAGTGATGGGTAGTAAAGAGGGCACGTATTGCATGGTGCACTGGGTGTTATACACAACTAATGAATCATCGAGCCTTACATCGGAAACCGGGGATGTACTGTACGGTGACTAACATAATAAAATAAAAAATCATTATAAATACTTAAAAAAATAAATAAAGAGCCAAATCACTCTGCTCTATCTAACAATTTAACACGGACCAACTTTGACCTCCCAATTGGTCCAATTCCCTCATTCCCCTTGCTGTATACTCACACAACAAAGGAATGTTCTATAAAGCAATATCTATTGATCTCAAACTCTGCTGCATGAAATCAAGAGAAAGTGGGATACAAGGGGAAATTTTTGGAAATGAAATGGGGAGAAAAATGCATCTGAGCCAGAAATGGATATTTTGTAATAGCTGGTTCCATTTCATCATTTTGCCTTCTTATCTCTTTTCCTCAATACCAGGCTTTACACATTCTCTCACAATTTTTACAAGGCATGCATGGTTACCTTTACATCCAGAAAGAAAATATTCTACCTGTAAGGGTAGCCAAGTTGTCTCTAAAGACTCATACAGGTTTGTCTGTGTTTATTCTGTCAGCGATAAAAAAAGATAATATAGAACATGAATGGGCCATTGGTCTCCTAATACTTCTTTTTTTTTTCTGAGTTCATGCTTGAAATATTTGTCTTTACCACTGCATGGGTATAGAACTAAAGTATGCATCTTCTAAAATAGCTTTTTTATTTCATTATTTTACTTGCTGATTGATTGCCTAATGTTTAGTAGTCCTGGCCTTAAAGTGCTTCTCATACTTTTTTTTTTAATTTTTGACTTTGCTAAATTTAAAAGTCTATATAGGTTGGCCTGCTTTGGAAGTGACATTTTGGTAATTTTTAAAAATAGATAGAGGGCGCTTGGGTGCCTCAGTTGGTTAAGCGTCTACCTTCGGCTCAGGTCATGATCCCAGGGTCCTGGGATGGAGTCCCACACTGGGCTTCCTGCTCAGTGGGGCGCTTGCTTCTGCCTCTGCCTGTTGCTCCCTTTACTGTGCGCTCTCTCTCTCCAACAAATAAATAAATAAAATTTTTTTAAAAATAGATGATAGATAGATATAGAGATAGATATACAGATACAGTGAGAGAGAGAGAGAGACAGAGATACCTGATTTACCCATTTGACTTGTTGTCTCTTAATTCCACCCATTTTGGGTCCCTCCATGTCACATTATTTCAAATAACTAAGGTCAAGATTATTTTTATTCCACTCTAGTCTTAGTTACTTAGCAGTAGGCTCTGCTTATCTGTTGGGATATGATGATGCTAAACATGTGTGGAAACCCAAACACTTAAAACATTAGAAGATCGTTCCATTCTGCCAGCAAAGAAAGTAGGTATAATCACCAAAGAGTGACAGTCATTGGCAGTGCCATTGCATCCTGGGAGGCACTCCCAGTGACAGACTTATGTGTGACCATTTCTGGGTGGAATGCTCTGGACATGGTTGGACTCTAAGTGCAGAAGGGCCTATAGCAACACCATGATGAGCCAATCTCCTGTACACAGACCACGGCCATCCACCCTGGAGCACCAGCCCCCTAGCCATGGGCTCTAGCTGTAACTGAATAGCCATAGTACCTCCAGTAGTAACTATCTGGTGGTCATCTGAACATCTTTTAGAAAGCAGCAGACATTCAGCTTACTTGATTTTCTCTGGCGCTCATAAAT
Source organism: Ursus arctos (assembly GCF_023065955.2). Classification (NCBI taxonomy): domain Eukaryota; kingdom Metazoa; phylum Chordata; class Mammalia; order Carnivora; family Ursidae; genus Ursus; species Ursus arctos. Next base: position 114,838 of record NW_026623108.1, read on the forward strand.
GTTCTGTCTCTTCTAGGGTTTTTCAATGACTCAGTTCAGTTCTCTGAATCATGCTGATTCTCTGAAAATAAAAATTTCCAGACTATTTTTATGCCATTTAATCTCTTTAAAACATTAGTAGGAAGCTTTCCTTTTAATGGTGTTTACTTCCTCGTTCAGAACCCAAGTACCCAACTGATGATAATTCAACATTTCAAAGAAAGGGATAAAACTAGCTTTTTTTTTGTTTGTTTGTTTGTAGCACTAGTCACCACTACCCCTCAGCACTTTATACAAAGTAACACAATTTTTAACACAGAATACCTAAATCTTCAATGAAATCTATTGGAATAGGAAAAAATTATTTCAGATTTCATAGGAGGACAGAGTTTTCTTTTTTCAGTGATGCTTTGTTTCTATTACATAGAACTGAGAATTGCATCAAATTTCTCTCTTTCCTTTGGCTGCTAGAAGGCTCAGAGCCAAATTTGCAGTACACCTCAAGTGAATAACTTAGATTTCAGACCATTTATTATATATACTCTTTTTCCAGGAACTTACCTTATTTTTTTACTTTTATTTACCTTTCATTCCAATTTCATTTTTATTCACTCTTCACCTTGCGATCCTATATACTCATACATTTTAAATTTGAGTTTTATGATGAGATAAGTTTTGCACATAGACTTACAGACATATATACATGCATATACATAATGGGAAAAACTGCTCAGAGTAATGAAACTCATACAGAGGCACTCAAGTACAGACAAACTCACAAACCAAGACAAGACTGCGTATTCATGTCTGCTGATGCTATTGTTATGTGAGATAATATCTGAGGTACAACCAACCTCTCTACAGCACTAGACCCAACCTGCAGGGATGTAAACCACTGTTTACTGTTAGATTATCTCTGCTCATTTGGTCACTACAACCCTGAAAGATTTCAGATGTCCCCAAACAATCAGTACTCCTAATAAAAAAAATATATATAGAAAAATAGAGAAAAATGGGGGTGGAGGGTGGGAAGGAGGTTGCTGAGACTAATAAACACAAGTACTAATTGCCCAAATATTGACTTCCATTGATAAACATCATGATGAGTGAATGTTTCACCCCTTTGATGTTTTTGCATTAAGGTCACCCATGGTGTATGTTTCCTGTGCTTTCTCTTTTAAAAGGGTTAAAAGAGTATTTTATTTCTTTGGTTTTAAGCTTTATTTTGTTTTCTCCCTGCTGGCATAATATGGTGATGCGTTTGAATACACTTTCCTCCTCCTCCCTGGAATGACAGTGACTAATTCATCTCGCCCTCAAACCATTATTAAAACAAATCACCCAGCATTACCAGTTTAGGAAACATATTCCAGCCACCTTCCTGGGGGGTTAATGTAGCTGGAAGTGGGTCTACAAAATTGAGGTGATTGTCCCTGGAAAACACCAAAGGACTGAACAGAGTCACTGCCATTAGTATCATTTCTCTGACAGTAGTAATTTTTACTTTGATTCTGCATGTCAGCCAGTGTGCCCAGCAACCACACAACAATGAAATAATGAGATGCCAACTGCTCCTCTGCCCAACCTGTGGCCCAAGCCCTGTCTCTGGGAATCCCGCCAGCTACTTTGACTTGGCAGCCGCCTGCTTCATGCCAAGGAGGAGCAAGAAGTATTTGTCTTTTCACTACAAGATGCATTGGTTTCTCGTTGCAGCACCCGTTGGAAAGGTTCTGCCAAGAAGGGTACAATATCCCACAGGGTTTGCCCCGTGACTTGAGTGAAACTTCAGATTAAGGGCTTCCTCATATGCATTCTTCATAAAAGAGAATAAATGTTTTCAAGAGTTTCTACCCAAGTGTTTTGAATGTTTTCTGGGCAAGAGAGAAGCAGTGATGGAAAATTATGTTGATAAGTCAATAACTTAAAGCAGTTTACAGACTGGCAAACATTCCTCCTCCCAGATTTTCACTGACTCTAAAATTGTGACAACAAAACTTGTGTAAGTACTGAAAGCAGTATCTCTTCTTTTCTACTTAAAATTGTGTCCACTATCCCTTCAGTTCAAGTGTATTTAGAATCACATTTCAGCTTTCTGGAGAAAGTAATGCATCAGGAACCACAGCCATCCTTCTGAAAAGGCAACAGAAGAAGAATGGCGTTATGTACATTGTTTAAGAGGCAAGAAGGAACTAGTGGACAGCGAAAAGTTAGAACTGGCCCTACACTACTCAAAAGAACATCAACTCCTGACTTTGAATATAGAACAATGTTTACCTATCCAGAGTATTATAATTCTTTGGTAACTATGGCCGACCTTATAGCTTGGGCTCACTCAGTACATCTTCCCTTGCTGCCTCTTCATTAGATGCCTATACAAGCTAAGTATTTATTTCTCCAGCCTCACTAACAGATAAGAGTAATTATTTGACACAGTTCTGGCCAATGCAATATAAGCAAACAAAAAAAAAAAGACCTTGAGAGGAAGGTAGCTGGGGGAGTAGGGGTACAGGGGATGACTTTTGGGGGGTAAGTTCTTTCTTTTTTGATAAAAGAGGGCAGATGCTACTGGTCTGGTACATTTTCATCACTTCCCCTTCTTGTATCAAATGAGGCTTTCACATATGAAAGCTGTGGAAATCATCTTGCAACCTTGAAGCAATAAGCATGAAGATTAAAGCTAGCACACTAGGGATGCTAGACTGGAAAAATGGAAAAAGAAGGCCTGGGTTTCTCATGAGCAGCTGAATCAATGCCAGAAACTCTACAGTTCTAGAGTTTTTGTCATGGTTTAAAAATAATTTGCTTAAGCCATGCTTAGTTGAGTAGGCTATTAACTGCAGCCAAACACATTCCTAATTAATCCCATGAGCATGGCCAAAGGTTTACACGTTCGCAAAGACCAAGCTTACCATAAATGAATTAGTATATGTCAATGCCTATGAAATACTGCAGTCTGGAACTTGAAGAATAAATAAGTTCTGTTTTCCAGTTCTAATCAAAGACCCTGAGTTAGGATGGTAGGGCAGAATGTAAGCAGCTAACTCCCTCCTATCATTCACAACTTTCTCTCACCTTAAGAATCATTGGTTAGATAGAAACAGAACGCAAAAAAATTCTTAGGAAATAACCTTCTTAGACTAAACTTTCTACATACAAAAAACTATGAGGCCAGAATGTCTTTCTTGAACTTCAGATCCTGATGTAGATGTACCTAAGTTTCCACTAAATACCCCCAATATTTACCCATTCTGGAAAGGAATGTACATTGTGAGCTATCATGTTTTCTATTGGAAATAAGCTCTTTGCTTTGGACCTTTGTTAAAACAACTGAAATTTTCTATTTAGTCAAAGGGAAATGGTGCATATGAAAAAGAAAATCTGGCACTTAGCAGCAAGATTCATTGCTGACATTTTCATTTTGTTGTTATGGCAAGAAAATTCACAGCCAGTGGCTGTCATATCCCAAATACAGAAGTTAACATGCTCCAGTAGTTGACAGATGCACTCATTTTTACCTTTATTAAAAAAAAAGAAAAAGTGCAAAACAGGGCACGCGGTACAGAGAGTTCAGGAATGACCAAATCTAATTCCTCTTGACACTCATCATTATAAAACTTGGAGCAAATTTACAGATTATCCCCTAAAGAAGCACGGGCTTCAAAGAATGCAGAAAAGTCAGTAAGTGCTGAAAGGAGTTCTAGAACTATACATTCACCCCTCTTTTCACTCCATTTCCACTTCTGCCTTCCACCTTTGCCAAGTCTTATCAGATGAGTGCTATAAGCAATGTAATTTATGTAAATAGAATCCATTATGCAAATGCTTCCAACTTGCTTGCTACTCAGAAATTTTGTTCTTTTATGTTTAAGAAACATAGCCTTTATCCCCTGGAATAGACAGATTGGTTATGTTTATGTTCTTAAAGCCTTCTGCTACTGTTCTGAGCTTTGAGGAAAAGTCATTTTTTATTTTAAAAAATGTTTTGCCTTGCCTCCCATCCCCTTCTCTAAAAACAGCCTCTTTGTTTAATTTGGTGGTTTGCACACTGGCTTAATGATTGCAGTGGCTTAATAGAACCTTAGTGAGAAGGGTAGTACACAGAGATGAATGCATAGATTATACCCTCTATCCCGCAGGGGATCTGTTGTTTCCGCGGGTTAGTATGAAACTGAATAATTCAATTAACTCAGAGATCTCTGTGAGCTGTATTTCCCGATTTGTTTAAGTCATATGTCTACACATGAACTTGATGAAATTCTTGTTTGAGCTATAAATAGGGAGTGAAAAAAAGTATATGTTCCTTCTGTTCATATTCTTTCCACATTTTAAAACTGCAAGCCAAATTATAATACAATATAAGAAAGCATGCTCCACTCTACATAAAAAATATTAAAAATGCTCTACTAATATAAACTGCATTTCATAATCTATTTATGATGTATGCACATACATGCATAAAGTATGATAAAAAGAGGAAACAGGCATAATGTCACAAAAAGAAAAGAATGTAAGACAATATAGCAGTGCTTTAATAAATGAACATTGCAACAAATGAATTATGAATTTAAAACTCTCCTCCCACCCTGAAGAAACACATTTTTCAAGTTGACGAGTCACTGTAACAGAACTGCAAGCTTCTACTCATTTAAAAATACTGCTGTCTTAATAAAAGAGAACACAACATACTAAAACCTCCAATTTGACTGATGTTTATTTTGCTACTTGATGACCAACCCAATCCAACCAACCATGATTTAGGCCCATTCACTCCTGGATGGCTCAAAATAAATCTCCCTCATTTCATTTGGACTAATTATTTCATCAAAACATCTTGCTTTCAGATACTGCTCTGTGTTTCATGAATAGCTTATAAAGGATATCTGATGACTTGTTCTAATACTTTGTGACTGTGCAAATTAAGTTGTATATTTTCTGGTACTTTTCTTCAAACACAACAAGAATTTATTGAGCATTGACTAAGTGGCATGTTCTAGGCCCTGTGATTGCAGCAATAATCGAGAAAGCCAAGGTCCCTGCTCTCATCAAACGTATAGTCAGGTGAGAGGAGACAAATAATATACACATAAGCAGGTGAATGAGATGATTCCAGCCAAGAATAATGCTCTGAAAAAACAGAGTGGATGGTGAGATAAAGTGAATAGGAGATGGGGGAAGACTGGGTCAGAGAAAACCTAAGAAGGGGGCACTGAACTGAAACAGAAGTCCTAAGAAAGAGACAATCACATAAGGATCAGAATGAACAGCAATCCAGGCGGGGTAACAGCTGGGACAAAGGCCATGGGCTAAGAATAATTTTTTTCCTACTTAGATATAAGGAAAAAAGCCATTGTGGCTGGAATCTAGGAGATGAGGGGAGGGGAGAGTAGAAGATGAAATCAGAGAGGAAATCTGGGACAGATCACCTAGGGCCTCATGGGTCTTTGGAAAGGACTTTGGATTTCATCCCAATTGGATTGGGAAGACCCCGGAAAGTTTTAAGCAAAAGTGATGTGACCTGAATTGCTCTTTGAACCCAGTACTCTGGCTGCTGACTAAAGAATTGGGTAGAAGGGGGTGGGGTACAAATGTGGAAGCAGGGGGAATAATTAGGAGGCTTCTGCGGTATTCCGGGTAAGAAATTACATTGTCTTCGGCTAAAGTTTGTACTATGGCTTTGGTGAGGAGTGGGAAAATGTGGCATACATATTGAAAGTAGGGTTTAAAGTATTTGAAGACTGATTAGATATAGCTTACACAAGGGAAATATCTTGTATTGAGATATTTATTGACTCCTTAGTGGCATTTCCCTTCACTCAACCATACTGGCCCTTATAAATAAACCAGGTCAATATAAAACTACTTACCTTAACATAATTTGTGTTGTGATTAAAATTACATCAACCAATAAGATCAGTAGTGGGGAAACAATAAGTTCATTCTGGTAAGAAAAGTCTCTAAAAATATATGATTTATAAGAGGGGGAGTCTTAATAAAAATAGTGATTTGGGGTGAACAGTCCTAGATTCATTGAACAAACAGTTGCAAAAAATCCAAAGTTAGATACCCCTACCTGCCATGCTTTCAAGCCAATTGCAAACACACCAGGAAGGGGGCACAATTCAAACCTTACTGGAAATTTACCTTGGAGTTAGTGAGTTTATCAGATCTTTTTCTGTGGATACAGTTTTTTTCAAAAAGAAAGCAGGGAGAGAAAGGATGAAACCAGGGCTCCCAAGGGTAGGATAGGAAATGCCTACCATGGAGGAAAGAACAAAAAATACAGCAGAGCCTTAAATTACAAATAGGAAACTTGCTTATAGTATCATCCCACTCCAGCCCAGGGTAGAGCAAGGAGAAAGGGAGAAGGGAGCTCTATTTTAAGGTCACTCATCATTTTCTTTCTTTTATTCAACCAGGAGCCAGGCATAGGGTTTAGAAGAATCAGTGCTCCCCAGGATTGAGTCTGGGTTTTAAGGAGAGTTTCCAGGGGCCCGGCTTTGGCTCCTGGTAATGCTGTGAATGCTCTGAGTTAAACACAGGCTGGGTCTCTAGCACATGGGTCCCCAAAGTGAGCCATCCACTTCCACTGGAGGCAACAGTGGCAGTATAGAGATATGGTCTCCAATACTCTCATTGTACCCACACATTCTGGAGGTCTCCTGTGTACCTGAGCTTAAAAGAGATGTGGAGAGAATAAGCCTCTGAAACATCCCATTTGTCTCTTTCCTAACTCTTCTGATTTTACACTCAAAAGCAACTGTCTCCACAATCCTCTTCAGTGAGCACTCTAGTTTCCAATTTACATGACATTCCTATCTGTGCATCAGGTCATTATGCAGCTCTTTGTTCAGCTAATTTGGCTTCTTCTCACCCTTCCTATTTTAAAAGGTTGTATTCTCCTTTCTTAGGCTAATTTTCAACTATAATATTATTCTTCCTTTATGTTGAATTATTAAAACTCTTACTGAATTTCCATGCAGTTTGAGAAATATTAACATGGAAAAACAAATGCAGCACACAAATCTAAGGCAGTTTCTACAACACAAAACAGAGGCATGTGGGGAAAGGCTCTAGGGGTTGATTCAGTCTGCAACTATTATTTTTAAAGCAAACAACTGCTGATTGTTTCATTTCTGGATCTTTCTTTCTGAATTTTAAATATAAAAGGAATCTAACCATGTTAGAGGAGTTGTGGGGGGAAAAGGGGAGAGGAGAATCACCCTTAATCTTATAACTTAAAACAACCATTAATGTTTTTGAGTATTTTGCTTTTGTACTTCTTTATGTTTTAACTTTTGTTTTTGTTATTTTGGAAACAGTATGGTTAGGAGTGAATTCAACCATTTGGATTTTATTGAGGAGTGTTTTCAAACTAGTGTATGTGTGAAGTCTCAGAAAATATTTCCTGTAGTAGTTGTAAATTATTTAGCCATTATTAGATGCCAGAATGTGGTGGAGACGACAGAAAGAACATTAAGGTAGACAGAATCATCTTTATCCAGTCAGCATCCAGCTTAAATTAAACTAACAAGTCAGGAAGCAAAATTTATGGGGCAAGGAAGCCCTAGATATACTGAACAGGAGATAAGTGTATGTCCTAGTCAGCTGTTTCCAGAGGGTCCAAAGCAATATACAAAGACTTTCCAGAGTAGAAATGGTTTGAAAATAAACACCAAAGCAGCCAGGAGAAAGAAAACTTGACAAGTTCACCCAGGAGACGTGCACAAAGATATATTATTCATGCATAATGCAAATACTTCATTTTTTCAATACTTGTACAGTTGTCTGCATGTCTTTATATATATATAACTGTCTCTGTCACATGTCATCTCCCTTAGATGGTTAGTTCTTAAAGCAGTGATCCCCAACCTTTTGAGAACTGAAAATCTCTACTGTTTGTTACATGACAACTGCCCTACCCCAACCCTTCCATTTACTAATAAAAATAGGGAGGAGGACTGGAGAGCTTGAAATTATGTGAACTTTTATTTTACATAAATTAAAACTATTCTATTTTAGAGGAATTTTACAATTCCAGATGGGATAACCATGGATTTCTCCCCATTTTCTTCTCACTACAAGTTATAAAACCTTGGTGGCAAGCCATTGTCTCAAAGAAAAAGTTGTATCTAACAAATTCTTTCTCTCTGAATTTTACATATAAAAAGAGTCTAACCATATAGTAGTTGTAGGGAAGAAAAGGAAGAAATCGCCCATAATCTCATGACCTAAAATAATGAGTATTGTTTTGAGTACATTGTTCTTTTCATTCTCTATGTTTTAGCCTTTGTTCTTACATTTTTAATCTTATACAAGAAAAACATTATTTTAAGCATATTGGTTTTTTAAAAAATAACAATATGGGGGGGCGGCGCCTGGGTAGCTTAGTTGATTAAGCATCCGACTCTTATTCTTAGCTCAGGTCTTGATCTCAGGATGATGAGTTCAAGCCCCACATTGGGCTCCAAAAGACCTAGAGAGTCCTACATGAAAGTCCTCACCATTTCCCTCTCTCATTCCCATCACCACCCTTCCCAGAGGTTGAACTTGTTAACCTCTTGGTATGTTATCTCAAATTTATTCTATGGATTTACATATACCCATGTGCTTGAAATATATATATATATATGTATTTGTATATGTATATATGTATATATATGTATATATATATGTATATGTATATGTATATGAAATACATATATATGTATTTGTATATGTATATATATGTATATATGTGTGTATATGTATATGTATATGTGTATATATGTATATATATATATATATATATATATATATATATAGCTTGGGTTTTTTTTAAAAAAAGAAAATTAGTTCATATTATACACATTATTTAGCGACTGATTTTTTTTTTGTTTTTTGCAACTGATTTTTTTGACTTAACAGTATATTTTGGAAATTTTTCCATGCCAGCAAATCATTCTTTTGATTGGCTACGTAATATTCCAACACACTAAAATAAAAAATTAATCTAACCACACACTTATTGTTAGATATTTAGGTTGTTTCTCTTTTTTGCTTTAAAATCTATACTCCTACAAGCAGTATATATATATATATATATATATATATATATATATATATATGGTACATACAAGTTTGTGCACAAGTCTATACAATATATACTTGGAAGTAAAAGTAGTAGACCAGGAGATATTTTAAATTACAATAAATACTGCCACATTATCTTCCAAAGCTAATATCTTTTATACATAGGTATAAAATGTTAAAATTATATTATATATCCTGCCTTTTTCCTAGTTGTATAATAATGGCCACATAGATTAAAAAAAAAAAAAATACTCTATTTAGCCATTTCTCTGTTGTTAGATTTTTTAGTGGCTTCTAGTTTCCCACCAATATGAAAAAATGCTATGTTGGAATTCTCTTGGAATATGGATTTTCAATGTTTTAGATGATGATTTCTTGGCATGGTTTATCATTTGTGCATACTTCTGGATTCCTTTCCAATTTTACTGCAATATTATCAGTTATATTTAAATTCTCCTATTCATTAAACTTAGTAGGCAAATCTAGGGGGGTTGAATATCTTTTCTATATGTATGTTTTCTAGAATTTCTTTTGTACATTTTGGGGTTTTTTGCCCACTTGAACTCTTCAGTAAAACTATTGTTTCCCAGACAAACAAAAGCTAAAGGAGTTCATGACCACTAAACCAGCCCTGCAACTAAGAGTAAAGGGGACTCTTTGAGTGCAAAAAAGAGACCAAAAGTGACAAAGACACGAAAGGATCAGAGAAAATCCCCAGAAACAATAAGTAACAAAATGGCAATAAATATATATCTATCAATAACTACTTTGAATGTAAATAACTAAGTGCTCTAATCAAAAGATATAGGGTGTCAGGGGCGCCTGGGTGGCACAGCGGTTCAGCGTCTGCCTTCGGCTCAGGGCGTGATCCCGGCGTTACGGGATCGAGCCCCGCATCAGGCTCCTCCGCTATGAGCCTGCTTCTTCCTCTCCCACTCCCCCTGCTTGTGTTCCCTCTCTCGCTGGCTGTCTCTATCTCTGTCAAATAAATAAATAAAATCTTTAAAAAAAAAAAAAAAAAGATATAGGGTGTCAAAATGGACAAAAAAAATAAGACCCACTTATATGCCACCTACAAGAGACTAATTTTAGATCTACAGACACCTTCAGGTTAAAGTGAAGGGGTGGACAAACATTTATCACACAAATGGACATCAAAAGAAAGTTGGAGTAGCAATACTTATATTGAACAAACTAGATCTTTTTGTTCTTATATTTTTATCCTGCTTTGGTATCAGGATAATGCTGGCCTCACAGAATGATTTTGAATGTGTTCCCTCTATTCCATTATTTGTAAGATTTTGATAAAGATTGTCATTAATTTTTTTAAAGATTTATTTATTTTAGAGAGAGAGAGCACGCGTATGAGCAGGAGGGGCAGAAAGAGAGAGAATTCCAAGCAGATTCCCTACTGAGCGTGGAGCCCAACATGGGAGCTCAATCTCATGACCCTGAGATCATTACCTGGGCCAAAACCAAGATTCAGACCCTCAACCGAATGTGCAACCCAGGTGCCCTAATTTTGTTTTCCTTTAATGTTTGGTGGGGTTTGCCAATGAAGCCTTGTGGTCTTGGGCTTTTCTGTGCTAGATTTTTGATTCCTAATTCAACTTTCATGCTTGTTATTGGTCTAAGAAGATTTCCTATTTCTTGGATTCAAGATTCATGATCAATCTTGGTAACTTGTACACTTCTAGGAATTATCGGGAGTTTTTTTCTAAGTTATCTGATTTGTTAGTATATAATTGTTTATAGTAATCTGTTATCACACTATTTCTGTGGCTATCTGTTGTATTGTTTTCTCTTCCATTTCTCATTCTGGTTTTGAGTCTTCTCTTTTTTTTCTTAATGTAGTTAAAATATTGCCAATTTTGCTTATTTTTTTGGAAAAACTGGTTATTACTTTCAACATGTGTTACTGTTTATTCTGATCTCTATTTTTTTATCTTTCTTTATTTTCTTCCTCTACTAAATTTCCACTAAGTTTCTTCTTTTTCTAGTTCCTTATGGTCTAATGTTGTTTATTTGAACTTTGTTCTTAATTCAAGCATTTATGGCAAATTTCATTCTAACATCTGCTTTTGCTGCATCCCATAGGTTTTGGAATATTGTGTTTTCTTTTTCTTTTGTTTTGAGACACACTTTGATTTGCCATTTGATTTCTTATTTTGCCCATTGCTTGTGTAGTAGTGTGTTGTTAATATTGACATATTAAATATTTAACACTTACATTGTAGATTTTCCAGCTTTGTTTTATTGTTGATGCTTAGTTTTGTACCATTGTCATTGAGAAATACTTGGTATTTGTAATATTTGTTATGTCTCTTTTTATGTGATTTAACCAGGGAATTCTTCTTTATGTACTTGAAGAAAATGTTTATTCTATTTTTCTTAGACGGAATATTTTTTATATATCTTTTAGAACCATGTATTCTGAGGTATGCATCAAGTAAAAAATGTTCTTACTGAAGAAAATAATAAAAAGTATATTTTCCACCTTATCAAAAAAATTTAAAAATTAAAAAATAAAACTATTCATGCTTTGTCATACTTTTTCACTGTTACAATGCAGTAATAAAATAATAATAATTAATATTTGGGGATATTTACTCTATATGGCTATACTTAACATTTTTCTGATAAGACAACTAAGGATTTTATCAAATAAAATCTATAGGTCTATTCCTTATCATTTCTTCTCTCACTTCAAAACAGAGAAAATCCATCTCTTTTTCAGGGTTTTAACAAATATCCAATTCTACTTCTCTCTATCTTTAAATATTTGTCTTTAAACTCTCTGGATTTATTTTGGTCTATACTATCAAGCATCACATGGATATTTTTTCCCAAAATTGTTAGTTCTTTTTAAGATCACCTCTCATGACAATGTATAGATAGGACCAGAATAAAGGCAAGGACGTGATGGTGATGAGAAAAACAAGAATGGAAGATCATGCAGCTGTACTCATAATAGGTCTAAAGAAGGGAACAGAATACAACAAACTGAATTTTATAGACTGTAGAAATTTACCTACATACCTGATATAAATTCTGCTCCTAATTATTATATTTCTATTACTTAGCATTAATATTACTCTACTACTACTTATGATTTTTGAAGCACTGTGATTAGAAAATCAGGGTACTTTTAAAAGTCACAAGCTAGATCTCCTGATGAACTAGTTTTCCCAAACCAATTGTAAGTTCTTTAGAAACATCATCTGTGCTTCTGCTTCTTTTTAAGTTCTCCGTATGGCCCAGAACTTAATACACGGCTAGCTGTTGAACATTCAGTGAATATTGCTTAATAAGTATAATGCAACATTTCTTTGACTCCTTCCATAAAAATTTCTGGAACCTACAATGTACACACACTGTACAATGTGTAGACGCTAGGTTGTCAGTAGCCACAAAACAGGAGCAGTCTCTGCCCTCATGGAATCTACATTCTTGTGGGGAGACTGTATTTCTCCAATAAACTGTAATTACTAATTGTAAGTACTCTGACAGGAAAATATAAGATAGAGTGGAGGAGGTGTCAAAGGAGGCTTCCTTGAAGAAATGACATCTGAAATGAGAGCCAAAGCACAAGTAAGACATGACTAGGTGAAGGGGGAGATGAGATGAGCAGACAAAGGGAAGAGTTTATACAAAAGCCTTGATGCACTCTACAAGCACATGTTTCAAATAATCATCAGAATGCCTTCAAAAGAAAGTCAGGAAAAAGCAACAGAGAAAGTGTAGGAGGGGTGAGAAATAGGAAAGAATAATGACAGAACTCCATCATAAGATCAAAGAAATTAGTTGAAAAGTGTTTATTTCCTGTTGTTCTATCCAAAAAATCCTAAGTAACTGTCTTATCTGTGTTCCCTGCTCTCAAGAGGCTGCCCCAGCCCAGCGTCTTCAGTGGCTTAAGCCTCTCTGGAATCATAGGCTACCCGTAACGCTGCCAATGATTAGCATACCTTACTTGGGACAAAATGCCTGCTAGCAACATGGCTGTGATAATGCAACGTCTTACACTCAGCAACAGAGTATGTTCTGACAGAGTTGCAGAAACATTGTTTTTAAAGGCCCTTTCCCGTATTTTCTCAATCCTTTGCCCATTCAGCACTTTTACCTCTGTCACCATGATAATACATACCCAAAACAAATAAGGAAAGTATTTTTGCTTTTTACACAGGAAATAGGGGTCAATGAGCTCAAAAAAAAAAAAAAAAAGTTACCTTCACCCCACATGGAGGATTCTCATCTCAGAGGTGATGCTCATATCCCTGTCACTGTTTTACAGGCTCTGGGCGTGGTATGACACAAGAAGTATTGGTTATTTTCATTGTATTTAAATACCAATTCCTTTGGTTTGTCAAAATCCAAAATGAAATGATCTTTCAAAGTTTCTAATGTATGTAACACTCAGATTATATCCCTTGTGAAAATCATGGCAACTTTCCCATGGCCTTTTCTCATCTGTAATGAAAGCCCTGTTTTCAATGGAAATATGGGTGGAAATCCCTTCTCACAGAGGCAGTGTACCATCAGGCAGATGCACTCTCATTGGAGTGGCATCTTCAGTCCCCAGTGGGGTGTTCAGTGTCAGAGGCTCCGGGCTTGATCAAAATCCTACACATTTTCTTGACAGATAGATGTCTTTGGCACCTCAGCTAGTAAATAACAGCACCAATGCCCATCATTACCTCCTCATCTCTCCTGCCACCCTATAAGAAAGAGGCTTCTTTGGCCTGAAAATATATGTAAACATTGTTTCCTCTTTTTAATTTGTTGTTGTTCTAAAACAGATCCTAAAGAGAATATATTCAAGTTTCCATAAACATTGTGTAGAAAATATCCATTTAAAAAACGTGAAATCGGGGCACCTGGGTGGCTCAGTCGTTGAGCGTCTGCCTTGGGCTCAGGGCATGATCCCGGGGTTCTGGAATCGAGCCCCGCATCGGGCTCCTCCACTGGGAGCCTGCTTCTTCCTCTCCCACTCCCCCTGCCTGTGTTCCCTCTCTCGCTGGCTGTCTCTCTGTCAAATAAATAAGTAAAATCTTTAAAATAAATAAATAAATAAATAAATAAATAAATAAATAAATAAGATTAAAAACCTGAAATCCATTAAGAAGGAAATAGTGTTGTTTCAGATTTGCAAGTTGTTCTGATGAATAGAGTTGGTGCCTAACCCTCACCAGGCTGGGAAGCAGCCTGAGCAGAACGCCACTGTCTCAGCTTCCAAGACACTCAGGGATCTCAGGTCAAGATTATCACCTAGAGAAGTGCCTATCAGAATTATTGGAGGAAATTTTTCAAACCACCCATATGCTCCCCCAGATGATCCAGATACACTCCTCTCCCCCAGTGTGGTTTAGTAATAACAGCCAACATGGTCTGAATAACAATTGATGCCACTCATTGTGTCATATCAGACACATTAGCAGCCTTTCCTTACCTCACTTCCTCATCTGGAATATGGGGTTATTTTATGGAGTTATTATGAGATTAAATTAGATATGCACTGTGCCTGGTACATCAGAACATATTTGTGTCCACCTAATTGTTCACATTCCCGTGAGAGAACAGTCTCATTATCCCTGGTTTAGAGATGGAAAAAAAAAAAAAAAATGAGACCCAGAAAGGTTAGGTGACCGATCCTGTTCAGAGTTCATCAGAACTCATCCCCTTCCCTCTGCGTTCTTTCAGTACCTTCTACTCCACAGCACACTGCCTCGTCCCTCTTCCTCATTTCACTCTTCCTTCTTCTGCTAGGGGCTGTTGTTGTTTGTTTCCTACCTGCATTCAACTGGTACCAATAATCTAGTTCCTAAAATAAACTAAGAAACATTTGCATTACTTGAAGGAAAAATCCACGTAAAGCCAAAAGCAAGGCTTCACTAATACCTAATAGATAATGAATATTACAATTCTGTTATTACTAGTATTGTCATTAAGGACTCAGGGGACTGAGGGTATAGAGAGTTAAAGGATATAAATCAGCAATGAATGTAACAAGTGTTTTGCCTGTCAACTATTAATAAGGTATATGGAAATCCATCCTAATAAAGTTGTTTCCCTTGAGCGGATTATTGATATGATCCAAATATTGAAAATCAATGTTACACATGTCCATACTTTCAAAATATTTGATTCGCTAGCTTATTAGCACATTTAATACAAGATGTTTGGCAGAATGATTGATCACTTGCAATTCACATGAATAAATAAAATTATAGTAAAAAAAATAAGCCTTCCAACAGACTGATAAATTTACTTTTGGGTGTTCTTAGAATATTCTTGTTATAGGGGCACCTGGGTGGCCCAGTAGGTTAAGCATCTGCTTTTGGCTCAGGCTATGATCTCAGGGTCCTGGGATCCAGCTCCTTGTCATGGCTCCCTGCTCAGCAGGGAGTCTGCTTCTCTCTGTCCCTCTGATCTTCACCTCCCTGCTCTCCCTCTTTCTCTCTCTCTCTGTTTCTCTCAAATAAATAAATAAAATCTCAAAAAAAAATTATTGTCATAGTTTCTAAGAAAAACCCTATAGCAAAAAAATGATCTGGCTTTGACATGTAAATATCCTTTTGTTCTACAAAGAACTTCAAGCAGCTTCTAGAATAAGTCTGTGGTATCAGGGAAGGAGCAGAGAAAATTTCAGGGACACCAGATTTCATGGACAAGGTCCACATGTCACTAATGCACCCAGAAAATACCTGGGAGCTCAGTCGCTCGCTCTCTCAATCCAATTCCTTGCTGGACATGTTATGTAGAAGAGGAACCACCCCCAGGGAAGGATTCTCCCTGAGGCCTCTTGAGCATGTCCAATTAATCAGAGTACAGAGAAAATGGGGAAATGCTTAAAAGAATAAAATCCAATCCCCAAAAGCTATTGATTTCCTACATTAAACAGCTCGAAGAATTACTGCCTATCAATATTATAGCAAGTGATATAAGTAATTCTCAACTGTTCCCCTTGCTCAGTATTCATCTCCTAATCAAACCAGTGGATGAAGACATTATTACAATGGGGCATGACCTACCTCTTCAGCCTCAGCTCCTTGGAGGATTACAGGCTTATTCCTAAATGTGCTAAGTATTGGGACAGAAACTACTTAAACAGTATGGACACAGAACATTGAGATCCAATATCTGAGCCACATCAAAACCATATTCAAATAAAACTATGGCATAAAAATGGAATTCCATAGTCCAAATCAGTGTAATTAATTTTATCATAATCTCATTCAAACTGTTCCCCACCTAAAATGCCTTCCATAGGGCTCTCCCTGTATAGCAATCCTATTCACTTATATCAAAGTCCAATTGAAAATGTCAGTTTTTCTCCACAGTCTTTCTTTACCATCTGGTACCATTTCTTTCCCATTTAATGAATACATTCATTTACTAAACAAGTAAGTATTGAGTTTTTACTGTGTTTTGGAATGATCAATTACTCCTATAGGCTCCAATTTATTATTGATTCGTTCAACAAACATTTAATTCACAACTATCATGTGTAGTCACTGCAGCAAGTGTACGAGGTACAAATATAAACTGTATGCCATAACTTCAAGGTTTTAAATTTTAAGAAGATCAAGTAGATTCTTAATTTTTAACTATATTGTAATGAGCTGAATTAACTTAGAGAAAGATATATGGTTTCCAGAGCATACTATGTAATTCAGAGGTAAGGCACTAATTTGGCCCCAAGGGTTTGGGTCTAGGGACTCTTATTTAATTTATAGACTGCCTCACTGTTTATACAGTAACTTAAGCTACTAGTTATGATTTCATATGTGGTTACATATTTTCCAACTAGACTGAAAGTTTATTGTAGGCCCAAACATGCCATTAATTTCTATATGTTCCATTAAAGTATCCTGAATAATATTTCACACACAGAGATGCACTCAAATTACCCTAAAATTATTGCTGGTATATTGGCTAGTGTGTATATCTAGTAACCAAATAAAAGTTTCTGGAATTCTAAAAGCCAGAGTCACAAACTAATGTGACTTCAGGCCAGTCTACAAGAGTGTTTTGCTTATTTTCATATTTGCTGCATAAAGCTTTAAATTTTTAAAGCCATGTCCATTAGTTCTGATTTGATAAATTTCATATAAAAATCCATATTTCTGCACTGCCTTGGAAAATCAGACAGCCTGGTAGAATTCATACAAATTCTTTCAGGGCAGCAAATCTTATTCATTTATTGTCTAAGTCACCAGTCTCTACCCAGACAACTTTACTCATTTGCATTGTGGCCTCTATATATATGAGCTTGCAACCTGTTTTAAGCATTAAGATCTAAGTAAAAGATTTGTCATCCCCAAATTCCCATGTGCCCGTGGTTGGAAAGATAATTTGCATTCTGCAGAGCCTCCACACCCTTTACCCTGAATTTGAAGGCAATAGGATGGGATTTTACCATTATTTACGGGAAATAGGAAGAGGAAGGATAACCTCTAAAGGCAGTTGGTGTGTACTGAGGGCACCCATGACCTGAGAAGAAGTAATTGTTTCTCTCCAACTGAGAACTAGTCCACCCATGCTATGTTCGCAGAAAGAGAGAGAGAGAGAAAGCCTAATCTGGTAAGCAGATGCTATTACATTAGATGCATGACCTTATCTTGGGGCTCAAATATTTAATAGAATTTGCTGAGTTTTCACATGGGAGATAAAGCAAAGTACATTAACCTGGCCTTTTGTTATTAATGAAAAACGGTATTAATAAACATTACCATCCTTTAATCCTCAAAGAACAATGTCATCCATTAAACTACAACAAGAGGATGTTTCATAAAGTCATGGATATCTAATTCATCATCATCAACCATAAAAATACTCATCTTGTTGGATAACTGAAAAGATAACAAACTGGCAGCTAAGAGATCTAAGAAGGCACTCATTTCTCCAGGCCTCAAGTTCTTAGATGTTACAGATATAAAGAAATATTTTCCTATCTTTCAAGAGTTTTGTAGGGAAAAAGAGATTCATAGAGCAAAAGAGTAAGTAGCATTAGAAGCAGGATGTAGTCTACTCCCAATGAGACAATAGGCAAGAAGTACAGAATTTCCAAGAAAAGGGCAATTTCTGAGAATGATAAAGAGAGGGTCCACAAAAGAAGTGGGATTTGGGCTGGAATTAAAATATGGTTGTATGTCAATAGGCACAAATAAGAGAAGGACCACAGGCAGGCCTTCCATCATGGAGATTCTTATATGGATCTCTTCCTTGCTGTGACTGCCACCACAGAAAAGATAGTGCTTCTCATGAAAGTTCTGCTCTCTCTTCCATTCCCCCACATCCATTTCCCACAATGCTTATTCTTCTAAAATATAAGACCATCTGATTTACTTGTTTAAACCTTCAATGACTTTTACCTACAGGATATAATGCAAACTCCCAAAAACAGCCCAAGAGCTTCTGGGATCGGATCCCTACAAAGTCCCAGCTGCATAACTTGCAGCTCCCTGACTTACTCTCACACTCCAGCTATATACAAACACCAAAGTCCCCAAAGGGATCACACATATGTTTGCTGAATAAATTCAGCATAAATTCACTTGCTGAAGCTGCCCCTTCAAATGCCTCCTCTACCCTTTTCGCCTGAGTAATTTCTACTTCACCTGGCTAACTTCTAGTCATTCATTAAGGCTCAGGTTCAACCCCTCTTGCTTTCCAGACCCTTCATTTACTGTACTTGTAACTACTTGTTCAGTGTCTGTTTTCTCCACTAAATGGTAAAGACAGGGAATTAACCCATCCTATTTGCCCCTGTAGCTCTAGCACCTATTAAAATGCCTAGCACATAGCTATTTCTCAAGAAATTTTTGTTCAATGAATGAATGAATGAGCTAGGAAATAGCAAAAGGAAGGGGACAGCAGTGCACAGAGCACAAATGGTACTCTGCCTCAAATTTCAGGATAAACATGAGCTTCTGAATTGTTATTATCTAACTTTAAAGAGTACATTGACATAAGGCAACTATACTTATCTCTTCTGACAGTCCAGGACACAGAAGTCAGGCAGGCTCAAATGCCGAACAACATCACCCAGGATGCTCGCTCTCCCACAGTATTAGAGCTGCAGTGCTTGGGCATTTGAGTCAGAATGCCTTTAGGTTCAGACTTCACAGTCAAACCCAAGCATGTTGCTATGGAAAAACAAGATCCACTTTTGCTCCTACCATGTAAAACATGAATCTCTTGTTATGATATTTTTAGCTATAATGGAAAATCAGGCTTAGACAAATAACTCATAATTATGGCAGAGGCATTGATGATGAGCTAAGAATTCAGTATTTTACATGCCAGTGCCTCTTTTATCCTATCATAAATCACTGTCAATTCTGCTTTTAAAGGAAAATGAGAGCACAATCCAGGTGATGGCCACTTACAGAGAGAATGCAGATGTCCTTAAATATTTTAGACTGGCTGGCTTAAAATGGTTTTGACTTTTGTTTGCTCCTTCCCTTGGTAGAACCGGAATATAGGCTTAAAATTCCCTTTAATGCCAAACAGCTGCTATTTTGCTTTGTTTCAATTAAAATTGAATGTAGCTGCCCCAGATGCCCTACCCACGTAAGCTGTAGAAGATGTCACTGAACATCACCACCAAGCCCTGGAAAATGGTGCTATGCATGTATATTAATGAGCCACAGAGTATTTGGCGAGGAGGAGGAATAACGGGGGGATTCTGACATTAACTATATCACAGCACCAGTGTAAAGCTATCAGCACATTAAATTCTCACTTACATGACTTGGAGTAAAATATTCAGAGTTAAGATATCTTAGAAATCACCCCCTCAGATCCCCTTTCATAATTAGAAAACCGGAGCCCAGAGAATGTTAGTGATTTGCCAAAATCACAATCTGCTTTGCATCAAGGCCTCATCCTTCTCCCTTGACAATGCACCCAGCCCTCAGTATCACAAAAGCACTTTAATTTTGACTTCTATTTAGTTTTCACCACTTTAGCAGCAGTCAACACCCAGTGAACTCCCACTTAACCTCTCTCTCCCTTTCTCTGCATTGTTTTTTTTCCCCCTCAGCTAGAAATTCTACTTTGATCTGGGTAACTGGTTTTTGTATTCTGAAAAACAGGCAGAAACAACCACAATGGTAATTTTCACTCATATGAATAATTTGGTCAGTTCCATACCAGGCACAAAGGGAAACAATCTCAATGATCTTGAAAAGAAATTTTAACATTATGAATAGTGTCAGCTGAGAAAACATGGTTATGAAATATCTTTTGTGCCTCTTTCTAACTTTTCTCAATCTTGATTTCTTCATGAAACCCAGTAGGCATCTTGTTATTGACAGAGGCATAATATTTGGGTAGATAAAAATCAGAGGCAGTCCTTCAGAAATTCCAGTCCATGGTAACAGAATATATGTAATAACTAGGCTAGGCTAGCTTTTGTAACAAATAGACCCCAAAGTGTATAATGGCTCTAATATAATAGAAGTATAATAGAAGTTTATTTCTTACTTAATAGGACCAGACAATGAATAAAGAATGGAGTGGGAGCCTCAGACTTTCATTCACAATCCACTGGCTAACATTCAGTCCCATGGCCTCACCTAACTGCAACGCAGGCTGGGAAATTAAGCCCAGCTTAGTTTCCAGAAGAAAGAAAACATGTCATTTGTGCGATATAGAATCTATTTTGTCTCCTATGATGTCTCTCAACTATGTGACCAGTATCCCAAGGCTACATAAATAAATAACGGCTTTGAATTTATCTTATTTACACTCAAATTCTTCCATAGCTATAATGTTAGAAAATCTAACAGGCACATTGCTTCTTTCAAGCCAACTAAGGACTTCTAAGATTAAAGTTGTAGCTAATTCCATAGGTTAATAAGAAATCCAGCCAGGGGCACCTGCGTGGCTCAGTGGGTTAAGCACCTGACTCTTGATTCCTGCTCAGGTCATGATTTCAGGGTCCTGATCTCAGGGTCATGATCTCAGGGTCAGGAGATCAAAACATCTGTTGGGCTCCATACTGGAGGTAGAGCCTGCTTAGGATTCTCACCTTCCCCCTCCCTCTGCCCCTCCTCCCCCACTCACACTCCCTCTCTCTCTAAAAAAAAAAAAAAAAAAAAAAAAAAATCCAGCCAATAGACCAAGTATATGTGGTGAACTTTTACAGCCCATCATGGCTATCACTGGTTTGACTGATGTTTTTTCCACTAAAACCATGTATCTACACATATCTAATCATATTTTTAATGTAATTTTTCTAATTAGTTCAACTTCAAAACTAAACATTCAATTAGTCATTAAAATAACCCTAGGTGGTTGGACTGACCATTTCCTGAGAACCTTCCATTTACTGAACACCTGCTCTTCATCAGACACTGACCTATGGGTCATGATACTTCCGTCTCTATTATGTCTCCCAATTTTCAGATGGGAAAACAGAAGCTGACAGATTAATAAATTGTTCAAGATTGAGGTTTGAGAACAAATCCAGGTCCACCTGACTCCAAAGCCTCATGGTTTCCATTGTGGTACAGTGCTTCCTAGTTAGTTCTTTCAATATTTAGATAAGCTGTATGTAGCTTCAGCCTGATTATTGGGGTATTCTGAAAAGGAACTCAAGTCTGGTTTTCCTGGACTTAGAGTAACGAACACAGTCATCACTTGACAGGGCACGTGACCTCCCTCTATACCCACCCACTTACTTAGCAACAAGGGGAAGGACTAAAGGCACAGAGGGAAATCTTACTTGATGTGTTCCTTCTAACAGTCTACTTTTTCATCCAGCTTTAGGTCTTGCCAGCCTTTGCTTTGGGGAAATGCAGACTGGGAAGGCAGGATCAAGCCTACTCAGAAATACAAGCTGAGGTATTATCCTAGCAACTCCCTAAAGCAATTGTAAACATTGTTTGCCTAAGCCTTAAGTGCTACCGCCTGGCAGTGCACAATGCAAAGTTCAAAGGTTTGCTTATTACCATAATGGGATATAAGCCTTTGCTGTTGGCTGTGGAATAATGAAGATAATTCTTGTGGATTGTTCCTTCAATCTGTGTTTATTTAGGTTAAAGAAGTTTGTCGTCTAGCTGTTTTTTTTCTTTTTTCCTTTTTTAATTTCTCTAGAAAACCTCTCCTTTCTATGACCAGTTATAAGATAATATTCAACAAGGTAAAGGGCAAAAGATTATAAATTGAGTTTTTCCCCCCCACAAAATGCCTTATCCTTTAGCTTTTCATGGTCACATTACTTTAGTACTTCTGTATTTGCCAATAATGCGAGACTTGTTAGGCTGACAAAGGCAGATTTAATTAAAACACAGACACAAAAAACAAATGTGTTCACAATATTGCAAAAAATTGGCAGGAAACAAATGGGAACATATTGAAAAAATAGTACATCTCTTTCTCCTACATGATAACTTTAGCTACAACTATGATAACAAACACACAAAGCAAAATAAAATAAGGGTTTTTCATCAGCGCATTTTTAGGGTTAACTTTTGAACATAAATTAAATTCCTCTGCTTGACGAGCCCCTGTCCACCCAGACTCAAAGCCAAAAAAACCTATACAGAATTTAATTTTTTAAATCATGCATGCTGCACACCTATTCCAGGGAGGCACATTTCAAAAGTGGTAATGCCTCAACTTTGGGAACACTGACCTAAGAAGAGAAATTGAAGAAATTAATCACACTGTTCCTTGTGCTTCAGAATACTTGAGGCCACTGTCAGCTCATAGGTTCCTCCTTTGCTAACAGCAAGGACTTAGTCCAGAAACTGCTTTGAATCTACAATGAAATAAGGAACTTGAGCACTTATCTAATAGGACTTCTCCTAGTAACCTTCAGAGCTGGAGTGTTGTTGGGGGCAGGGCAGGGGGGATAGGGCGTGGAGAGCAGAAGGAAAGGAAGCAGAGACAGGGTAGATGCAGTCTGTCCTTCAGCCCTACTCCTCATGACTTCCTACAAAATCATTACAGAGGCTACAGCTTCCTGAGCATCTTCCACCTAACCTGCTAAGGTTCACCTGACTCAGTGGAGATACACAGAATCCTTACTTAATAGTCAAGGAACTCTCCAAAGAGCAAAAGTGGTCTGGAAGGGAACAGATCATCCTTCCTTCATCCTTCCTTTGTGCCCCTAGGAGGAGGGCTTATTACGGTCTCTGACTTCTAAAAAGCACTATAGTACATGAATGTTCACCATCTCTCAACGTCTTCTTCCTCTCAAGCTAGCTGCCTCCTTCAGGAAACTCTATTACCCTTCTAGAAAGAGAATTCTTGTGTGGCTTAAACATTAGGGTTCTTGGGCTTTAGCAAGGTGTTTAATGAGGTGCTCAGTGCAAACTCACAAAGGGAAGGATAAGAGGAAAAGTGAGATCTAGTGTGATGAGTAAAAGCCAAGATTGTTGCTTAAATTAATGTTTCTTCACCCTAGCAGGAAGGACTGTAACTGTTTTTCTCACTAGTTTATCTGAAAAACAAGCACATGCCAAGGTAAGCACTATTTTTTCCCTGAGGACAATCAAATCTAATCATTTACGAAGAGAGGCATTCCCCCAGATCAGCATGACTTGGGATGCTGCCCTTTGTGAAACAAGAATCCTGGTATTTCAGGACCGACCAGACGTTTTTGGCTATTTTCTGAGCCAAGCTTCCCTTACAGGAACCACCAAAGTAATTGGAAGGAGCTCTTTCTTTGCAATCCAAGAGGAATGGTATTAATTCTTTTCTTAATTCCAAATCCTCCTCACCAGTACCACTGACATAAGTGATGGCATTTCATCCTGCCACTGACATAAAATGTGCTGCCTGATGATGCAGATGAAAGACAAAGAAGAAAGGGACGTGACCTCTAAGCAATTTATAGGCTAGTGGGACCATATTGGTTATCTATTGGTGTATAAAATATATGTTCCAAAACATAGTGGCATAACACAATAAATATTTATTGTATCACCACTTCTTTGGTCAGGATCTGTATACAGCTTAGCTGAGTACCTCTACCTCAAGATTTCTCATGAGGTTACAGTCAAGCTGTCAGCTAGGGCTGCAGTCTCATCTGAACGCTCAGCTGAAGGAAATCCAGTTCCATGCTCTTTCACCTGAACCCTGATCCCTTGCCACATGGACCTCTCTACATGGAAGCTTGCTTCCTCCAGAGCAAGAGACCCAGAAAAGAGTGAAAGAGAGTGTTTAAAACAGAAGCCAAAATCTTTTTATTAGCTGGTGTCATGAGAGACATTCCATTATTTCTGCCACATTCTATTCATTAGAAGAGAATCAGTAATATAGCCCATTGTTCAAGGGGAGGGGATAATATAAAGGTATGAATACTAGGAGGCAGGGATAATTGGAGACCATTTTAGAGACTGCCTACCACAAAGACACAAAGACAAGCACAAAAACAACTACACAATTTATCTTAAGTGAGAATTAATAGGTTTTAAGGATGAAGAAATCACTCGTTAGAAAAATAAGAGAAGATTTCAGCATGACAAAAGAGAAAGCATTTAAGCTGGGCCTTAACAAATGGACACTAATAAGTGCAGATGACTGGAGAGTGTTTAAAGCTAAAACAAAGGCATAAGTAGAGGTAGAGTGACAAGAAGAGTGTGCAATGCTCAGGGAATGGTACCTTAGCTGACTACCGCATAGGTCGAAGGAGCAGAGCAGTGGACTTAGTTTGTTAATTCTGTTAAAAGATACAAGATTAGCACTCCTTGCGACCAAAAAGCAACATGATGTAGAA